>NC_056748.1:18451498-18473998 GCF_019279795.1 Protopterus annectens | reverse complement strand
ATAGAAATTAAAGTTATGTACTTACCATAATGACAGATATGATAGATCAGACCTATCCTCTGTAACAGCAAGTCTAAAACTGGCAAGCATTAGGACTGCTTGCAAGTAAACTTTACCAGGCTGCCAGGAGCCCTCCATCCCATAATGGACCATAATGCCCTGGCTCTCCTCATATGAGGTAAGCAGTTTGAAGTATACCAGTAATAAAGGCTCAAAGCATTACTTAAAGGTGCGTGGGTATGTTGCAGAGTACTGACCTGCTGTACAAGATCTGTTGTAATAGTAATAGTAAGAACAGAGTCCCTAGTTAATCCTGATGGGTGGTCGGTCTTATGAGAATGTACCCCTTATAACAGTAGTGCCAAAGGAAGACCCTGGATATGGATACCACATCTGTCATGTTCATAGGTTCATAGGTGTATACTAGGCTAATGGCCCTGGGGCCTTTACAAGCCTAGCCATAGGATTTCCCTGGCATAGTGCCATCCAACCTTAGTTCCCAGTGCCTCTGTCGAGTAGAGCCACTGGAGTTATCCCCGGGGTGAATTTTCTGTTTCCCATCCAGTCATCAAGATTTCTGTAGAAGAGGGTCAGCAAGGTGTTCTGCTTGACATGTGTGGGAAGTCTGTTCCATAGCATAGGCAGTCTCTGGGTTATGAAACTGTCCCTTCAGCATGTTCTGTTAATTGTGGTAATGAGGTTGAGGTCTGTGGAGTGTGTGGTGTGGAGGGATTGAGATTTCTTTAGATGTAGCATTTCTAACAGAGCTGGGTCAGACATGGCTTTGTAAGTCAAGCAGAGATTGCCTCCAAGTAGGCGATATGAGACAGAGAATAGTTGAAGTTTTTTGAGTCAGTCCATATAGGATGAGTAGTTAAGGCCTAGGATCCTCTTTGTGAGGTACTTTTGCGGCCTCTCCATTTGTTGCAGGTGTCTAGTGAGGTACATGCCAAATGGGGCATTGTACTCGATGATTGGTCTAATGAGGGAAGAGTAGAGGGAGACAATGACCTCTTTCTTCCTGGATGTAAAACCCTTAGTAATGAGATGTGCCATATAGAAGGACTTTGACCACAGTGGCAATGTGGTGATCAAAAGAGAGGTTGCTGTCAGCCTGTGTTCCCAGATCTCTTATAACGCCTTCTGTGTTCAGTGGACTGCCATCAATGTGGTAATTCATAGGAACTGGGTTTTTCCCAAAGGGGATGATGATGCATTTTTTGGCATTGAGCTTAAGGCCATGATTTTGACACCAGTCGTTGGTCTCAGTGAGGCCATTCTGCAGGATGTCAACATCACTTGGGGAGTTAATAATAGCTCCCAACTTGCAATCATCTGTGAACTTTGTCAGCCAGAGTCCCTTCATATTGGCCTTGGCTTCAGAGATGTAGATACCAAACAGGAGAGGACCCAGGACCAAACCCTGTGGGACTCCACTCGTGACTAGTTGGCAGTTTGACTTGGACTCAGCTACTTTCACACTGTGGGTTTTATCTGTGAGCCAGTTTGCAACCCACCTAGTGATATAGGGGTTGATGCCTAGCTTAGTGAGTTTTTCTATGATTCCTGAGTGGGGAATGGTATCAAAAGCCTTGGGCAGATCAAGGTAGGCCCACCTTGCCTTCATCCACTGCTCTGGTGACTGACTCAAAGAAGTCAACCAAGTTGAGCAGGCATGATCTACCCTTCACAAAACCAAACTGTGTGGGATCCAGAGTTTGGAGATTCCCTATATCCTTGTTTATTAGGTCCATGATGATGCGTTCCATAGCATTGCATATCAGGCTCGTCAGGCTAATGGGGCAATGGTTCCCAGGGTCTGTAGTTGCTCCTCTTTTGTGGAGAGGGATGACTGTAGCAGTGCGCCATTCAGTAGGGATGAAGCCTGAGGTGGGGCTGTGAATGAACAGGGCACACAGATGAGGTGCCAGTTCACTCTGTAGTTCATGTAGAACACAGCCAGGGATATTGTCATGTTCCTCAGAAGCTGTATTCTTGGTCTTGGACAGTGCTGTTTTAACCTGAGCAGCAGTAATATTGGGTGCCTGGCAATCTACTAGTATTGTGATTGGTCTTTGAAGGGGGATGGATAAAGTTGGCACTGAATCTGTCGGCCAGTATACTGGCAATATCTGTTGGCTCGGTATAGGAGGTACCATTGTGAAGTAGCTCAGAGGAAATCTGGGTATTGCCATGGAGATTCTTTGCATAACTATAGAAGGCCTTGTGGTTGTCTTTACTATCTGCTGCAATTCTGTTTTCATAGCTAGCTTTAGAGGATTTGATGAGGGATCTCAACTTTTTTGTTGAGGCTGATAAGGGAGTTTTTCCAGTCTTGGGACTTCACCTTGTTCCGCATCAGTTTCCTCCTTCTGTTGTAGAGTTTGTTTATGGCAGGGGACTACCAGATTATGTTCCTTTTTTTGGAGGAGAGTGTCTTGGTTCTATTGGGTATGGCAAGATCCATGCATTTGCGTACATGTTTGTACAGTTCATTGGTGTATGATTCAGCGCTCATACAACTATTCTCCATTTGCATGGGTGGCGTGAAGTTAGCCACCTCTGTTTTTAGGAGACCAAAGTTAGCTTTTGAGAAGTTTTTCATAGTGGTTACCTTTGCAAGGTGGGAGGGATGTGAATTTTCAAGGTGATTAGTTTGTGGTCAGATCTAACCAGAGAGCAGCTGACTATTTGTGTAGAGCAGTGTTCACCCATGTTAGTAATGGCCAGGTCAAGGATGTTGCTACCTCTAGTGGGGGTAAGAAAGAGCTGGTCCAGGGCATTAGAATTAATGAACTCCAGGAAACATTGGGCAAGTGTATTGGTACATGAGTAATTTTCACAGTTAATGAAGGGGTAGTTGAAGTCACCTAGTAAGAGTGTTAGACTTGACCCTAATGTTCTCCAGGGTGCTTAAGAATGTGGAGTATGAGTCCTGGAACATGGTTGGGGACCTATAGCAGGCTACAAACGGAATCACTGTCTTATCCAGTGTTAGCTGCACCTGAAGAATCTCTGATGTGTTATTTTGGGCTACCAGTCTGGAGGTGTGCACATCCTTTATGAATATGGAAACACCACCGCCTTTGGAGCTTTGGTCCAAGTTATGAGGCTGAAAGTTGTGTAATGAGTTATAGCCTGGCAGTGCAGGGGTGCTTTCTGCTGCCTTGAACCAGGTCTCTGTTACAGCACAAATGTCGATGTTCTCTATTTTAAGGAGTGCTTTGAGTGGGTGCATTTTGAGATTTAGGCTTTCAGTGTAGTGCCTAGCAAATATGATGAGAGAAAAACAAGTAGATGCATCTCTACAGAAGTTATGTGCTGCAGTGGAATGAGCATTTGGAACAGAAAGAAGATCAATGAACAAATGTAACATAATTTGACATAATCAAACACTGTCTAGTTAAAGTGACCGTATATACTATTTGTCTCAATTTTTTAATGTCAGAAAGAAATAATAATTTGATTGTTTTACAGTTAAGTTTTGTCTTTTTAACACAAAACCTTAAATTACAGTGCACATTCATGCATTGAAGTAGATGTTCGTTGTAATTAGATAAGTGAAAGGCTCTAAAGTCTCTGTCTGAGAAGGTTTGCTTATGCAAGTATAACTTCAACTGATTATTGCGATTTTTGATGTGAAAAAGCAAGTTGACTTGATTTTCTTAAATATCCTTGACATTTAAAAAAAATTGTAATGGGTACTCATACAGTAAACAAACCAAAACAACTTGTCCTGTATTATTGTCATGCAGTGTAGATATATGTTTTCCTTTTAACAGTTTTCTTTCCCTCCAGCATTACATAAATTGCTCAATTCCTGCCTTCCCTTAAATTATCACTCCTGAATACTGTTCTGTTTATTTCTATGTAATCATCAAATTCCTTTTTCTGAAGATTCCACCTCCAGTTCTTATATCTGTTTTACTCTGTTCAGTACTTCAATTACCATTGGTTTAGGTTTAGGTTTAGGGTTAGGGTTAGATTTTGATTTAGGAGTAATTTTCTTTTTTGGGTAGCCAGTAGCATTTACCTTAGTAAAGCCTTACTATGTCTAGGCAATTCAGATCCTGTATCCCAGCTCAAAGGAATCATTTTGTTAGTTAAATCCATTTTTTTCTCCTAGTATTTCTGACAAAGTACTGTTTAAGGATTATCCGTCAACTTATTATACTCCCCCAAAAACATGTTCACAACTACTTCTCTCTTTCCCATCACACCTTCAGCATTTGCATCTGTTTGAGGAAAAATTCTCTGGTCTACCTGGGGTATAAAAATACTTCTGCAAGTGCTTTCATGCAAAAAGCTTAAACCTTCTGGACTTTTTTGCATAAATTGCTGACAGTTTGGCACTAAGCAGCATTATGATCTTCACCTAAGCAGATAATACGGACCTCATGTGTTTCTTGGAGAAGAGTCTTTCTCCCACATTCGTATTTCCTAAAAGAAATGTCCATGATAAAAATTTGGCAAAAGCCCTGCAGGCAGAAAATTGAAAATAAGAGCACCTCCAAATAGACTGCTCTAAAAATAACAACATTTATATATATATATATATATATATATATATATATATATATATACACACACACACACACACACACACACACACACACACACAGGATGCGAGCCGCCGAAAGGCTGTGTGGTGTGGGGAGTATATGTGTGAGGACGAGTAGGTGCGAGGAGGGGGTGGTAGCGGATGGTAGGGGTCTGTGGGATTTAGTGTGGTTAAGTGAGTTAGGGTTAGGGTTAGGGTTAGGGGGTTAAGGGAGTTAGGTTTAGGTTAGGGAGAAGGTGGGTTTTTAAGGGGGGGGTTAGTAGGGTTAGGATAGGGCGTAGGTTAGTTAGGGTAGGGTTAGGCCGGGTAGGTAGGGTGATAGTGAGACTAGGGGTTTAGGGTTTAGTTTAGTGTGGGCTTAGTGTGATTTTTGTGTGTTGTGTGTGTGTGTGGTTTTGTGGAATGGGGTGTTTTTTTTTTTTTGTGGGGTTTCGTGTTTTGTTGTACCGCCGGTTATTTCGCTGTCGGTTATTATATATATATATATACACACACACACACACACACACACACACACACACACACACACACACACACACACACACACGCAATGCATGTGTTCATATCTTTCACCAAACCGTTGTTTTCTAGTCTGAGAGTTGTGGAGCTTGCCAGAGGTGAGACATACAAGTGGGTGGTCAGAAGACTTGCTTCTCTTTAGTAGTAGTAAGCATTCCTAAAATAGCTATGCACATCATTTCACAAGGGATGATTAATGGGCAGGCAGTAAACTGGGGAACCATGCAAATGGTAAAGCATACACACCTGTAACAAACAAATGTAAAAGCGATCATGAGAAGGAGAATATCATTCTTAGTGTAGTTTTGTATACTGAACTATGGGGAGACGCACTGAAAATGGAATGGAGCAGGAAAAGGCACTGCAGAAAGGAAATGTTTTGTACATTAAACACATCACCACTGCTATAATGGCCAGGAAAGGAAGATTACAGAAGATTAACATGCAGTGAAAAGCTATGAGTTTCTTTGCACACTTATTGAAACCCACAGCTACCATAGCTAATATCACACTGAAAAAGCATAACACAGAAACAGTACTGTGATACTTATGGTGTGTGTGTTAAAAAAGGGATTAAAGGGATATGGCATAGGTTCAAACAAATTTGCTAAGCATGCAGTCCATGAGACCATTAGGGACTCTATCCCACATTTTCGATTCCTGCAGAGCACTGCCTGGTTAAATGATTTTCTCAATGTCACATAGTAGGAAAATGAAGACGGAAAGATTCAAGTCATATATTCTTAGCAATGGAAGCCGAATTTTAGTCTTCTGCCCTTACTGCCTGAAATATCACAAATTCAGTTAGATGAACAGGGATTACTGCTGCATTTCTCAAATCACTCATAGTTGTAACCATCAGGAATACAGTTTCCTGCACAGGTACACAGTCATTTCTAAGTCTTATGGAGCCCAGTGCATAAGTAGCATTTGTGTCAGTATCAAGGAGTCAGTTTTGCTGAAGAGTGATTATGCTGTCCAGAACAAATCAGTTAATTATCAGAATAACATTAAAGGAGAAAAACACAATACCAGAAGACATCTGTGGATAAAAAAATATCCAAAGGTAAGGAATGGAAAGTTGGGAGTATCTGGCTATAGAATTGCAGAAAAGCAAAGTAAGGAGAAAAATAGCATAACATTAGTTATAAAAGAAATGCAACTGATAAAGAATTTCCTACTGTATTCGCCCCCCTCTCCCTACAAAAAAAATCTTCCCACTACATGGACTGGGGAGTAAAATTATTTTGCAGTCATTTTCTTTTACTGTGTCATTATCAAAGAGTCACGTTTGTAAAAGAGTGATTTTCCTGTACTTTAACAAATCACTGTATGATCAGAATAACAAAAAGGATAGAAAATATAATGCTATGAGACATCTGTGCCTTGAAAACAAAATAGTTATCCAAAGTTAAGGAATAGAAAGTTTGTCATATTTTGCTGTAGATTTAGTAAGGGGGAAAAGAGCATGGCATTAATTAAAAAACAAATGAAAACGCAGCGCTTTATGCAAGATTCAGGTAAAAAAATACATAAAAACAAAAATCTTTCCACTGCAGGCACTGGGGAACAGAATTATTATCAAATCCCTTTCCAGTAACAGCTGTTACACATGAAACTGCAAGGATCTCTATATGCAGTGATAGATTTGACACCTCAGAAATAGTGTGGGGGAGGGAACTGTCACTTCATCTTGAACTACAAAAGTATACTTTGAACAAAGGCCTGCAATTTAGTTACTTTTGGTTGCAGCTGTTTATCTCTTTAGTAGTGTAGAACATGCTCTGAGACAAACATAAATAATGGTCATTCCAGGAAAGAAAGAAGCAGTCCTGTTACAGAAGGTATACAAGATGACAGTTACTGACACTAATCCCATTATATGTCAATGGCATGTGAATACACTACGACCTTGAGTCTATCATGACTCATATAAAGCAGACTTGAAATGGATTATGGGAAAAGGCAAGGGCTGAAAAAAAAACAAGACCACATTGATAAGTTAAGCCCCATTGGCAGCCATTTGTGGAAAAAAACATATAAAATTCTATAAGAACTCAATGATCTTAGTGCTAAAATATCTCAGATAAAATATAGTGAAAAAATAGATTTCTTTGTAGTTCTAAGGTAGAGTTTTCCTTTAAATAACATGCTCATCTAAGGTAAATCCTCTGTACTAAATTGTCAGATCAGTCACCACAGGAATAAATATGGAGCTGGTTTGGTGAGACTTACTTCTTTCATTTCATTCCTCGGATGACCATCATTTCATTGATTCAGAGGACGATGTGGATGATCCAAAGTCTCCAACTGCAGCTTGTAACATGGCTGTAGTCAGTCTTGGACCTGTTCTTACCACACTGTGGATGTCTATACACTCTTAATATTTAAGAATACTAACTTGATCATGAGCTTCATAAGGTACATAGGATGGAGGAATGTTGGGGCACAGAAGATGGAGAGCATGTCTGCACAATTTCAGACTTAGTATGGAAACTATTATGTAGTATATTGCATGGAAATTTCACATAAGAAGGTAACATTCTTGTCCACTGAAATGTCTGACACCATCTAGTCCTCTGGCTGTGTTCTTCTGAATGGCCAACAGGTTGTGTAGCCCAATCATCCTTACCATTTGTAAGGTTATTTTATCCTGCTAGTGTGAGGAAGTAGCATGTTATTTTGTGAATCAATCATTCTCTCCCCAAAACACATCCATATTGCATTGGACTTGTTTGTATGGTGATTACCTGAACTTCTAACAAACTGAGTGATGTTATAATGACTCTGGAGGGATACTTCCATTCCTTTGAGGCATGGTCACTTGAATAGCTTTTCACTGACTTTGTAACTTCACTGTAAATTTTCCTGTAGTTGGTTGGACTGCACGAATCACTGGGGAACTTTCAGTTTTTTCCCCTTTTTTCACTATAATACAACTGTGGAGTTGATATATGTACATTATAGAGTATGAGGGGGTCAAACTCCCTACATGAAGGGCCAAGGAGTAGGTTTATGCCCTTGTAAAAAGATATTGATGTGTTTAATTTATAATAAAAAAAACATAATTTGCAGTATTGTAACTCAGTTGAACAAAAGGAAACACAACTTTGAGGAGGTCAAGGATGTTTCTTTTTTTGTGGTCTACCGATAGTGAGCTGAACCCTAGATATGCAAGATTAATAAAATCTTTTCCCAAATCTCCTGTATTCAGTTCTGCACTCAAACTTTTTTTTGGCTGCTCAACTTGAATTTGAGGGGTGCAGAAGATCTGGCTGGCTTCTGAGGTTAGGAGCACCAGCAAGATCAGAATGGACATTTGTTTTTCTCCTGTAATCTTGTTTATGATGATATCTACCCAAAGTTATTACTCAAATCACAAACTCCCAGCCAGATTGACTCACTATTTTCATGTTTGGTCTCTAGGTCAAAACAAAACCAAAGTACCATGTATCTTCAACCCGTGTAACAACCATCCTTCAAAGACAGCAACCCCAGCACACACATCAGTAAACATAGTTTTGAACATTACTCGCACTTTAAGTTCAAAATGTAAAATTCATCCCATAAATTAGAAAGCACTCCATTGTACTGAAAAATAACAAAATGCTTTATCAAACTCACTGCAGTCTTTCTTCTGCTGCTCCGTTTTAGAAGCATTGAACCAAGTTCAGGGGTTCTTTGTCAAGCAGTACAAACAACATCAATATTTTCCATGTTCTAAAAATCTCTGCATTTAAAAGCTGGCAGCCTTACCAATCAAACTAGATCAATTAAACACATTTTTAAGCATTGAGTTTGCATAGATAATAACCATTACTGAGTCCTGGATAAAACAACTTACTCCACCCCTGTGCTAGTTTTTCCAGGGGTATAGTTATGTATTCAGGGCATGTCTGGAGGGGGGCAGAATAAAGAATAACGTCTCTGCATTAAACATCCACAAAAGTTCATCTCTGTCTGCCCAGGCAATTAACAGTACTGATCATGGCCCAAATTGTACAAAGGCAAACTCCAAAATCTAAGTAAGCAAGTATTAAAGACAATATCCTCAACCAAAGCCTAATCACTAAGAAGAAATTTAATATCAACCTCTGTGGCCATCTCAAAAATATTGTTGGTATAATCTTAGCTCACCTAGTATTACTGAACATAGTATAGGACCCAATCTCCCCCAGCCTGAAGTCAGGAAACTACACACTACTAAACTTAACAGCCAACACATCTAGCTCCATCTCCTCCTTTAAAATACTCTCTACTTCCATAATAACTACTGTTCTGTCTCATTCTCTCTTGCAGCCAGCATTCACATAGAACTCCCAACAAAATATCTTTCCAGCTAAAATCAAGGTAAAAGCTTTAAAATCAAGGTAAAGCTTATCTGGATTCTCTGAAGTGGGCAGACATGCTAGAGTTTTAAGACCCAGACCTAGAATTAGTCATGCCAAACCTAGAATCAGTCATGCTTACAAATACTATCATAGACCTGCAAACAAATATTAGCCACTATCATCAGGCTTCTAAAACCCATTGCCAACAAAAATACTTTACACCATAGTAAAATATCTTTTAAAACTGCCATGGAAGCAATGATCTAAAACCTCAAAAGCATGTTAAAAATGATCGGAATAAGAAAACTAACTAATAGAGCCATAAAATGCCACAAAACCTGATATATCATAAACCTGCTTGCCAGAAACCACTCTATCCCCAGACAGTGATGGAAGTAACCTCTTAACCAAATCGCATAACAAGTCTAACTCTACATCTGCAAACACCATTAATACATGTCTATAAATATATATATATATATATATATATATATATATATATATATATATACTAACACAGGAAATCTTGACAAATATGGGCAAGGGATAGTTTGTAGATGAAGTCTTCTGAGAAATCAGCAAGGCCCTCAGCTTTGTCAGTCAACCCTGCTTCTTAATGCTGTTTGTGTTGTAAAACTAAGCAAGAAATTTTTATTTATTTATTTAACAATTGTTTACTGGTAAAGTTTGACTTGGAACAAGCCAATTTTCAGTGGAGGCCCGGGGAGAAATGCTCCAGATGCATGTCTTTGTAATGTGGGAGGAAACCGGAGCACCCAGAAGAAACCCACATGAATGCAGGGAGGATATGCAGACAACACACTGAAGGGCGTGCAAATCAAACCAGAGAACATATTGCTGTGAGGAGACAACACAAACTGCTGCACCACTGCTCCGTTCAAAAAGCATCTGACTGGTTCAAAAATTTCCTGAAAAGCAGAAACTTAGTCATAGAAAATGGACCTTTTGTATTGAATAGCACCCCCCCCCCATAACAAGGTGCATTTCAAGTATCCAAGCTCTTACCTTTCACAGAAATTGGCCCTTCCATCTCAAATTGCCCCCAGAAAGATGTATTTTAAGTGTCTATACTCTCACCCATCCTATAAATAGATAACCAGCGAACCTTCAGCCCAACTCTGTTTTTCTATGAAGAACAACACAGTACTTTTTAAATCAAGACCCTCAGCATCTGAAATCAATAGCTAGGAGAAGACATCTAGAATATAGCCTCCTGAATAAACTCCATGCAGCTAATCTTTAACTATAAGAAAATTAGGTTCCCTATTAGAAGACCGAAGACGCATTCTTTTGAATGCGTCTTGGTCGAACTCAAAAGCCTGAAACGGCAAAATATCGAAGCAGCTTTTAAGTGAATTCTTTCCCTGGGAAAGAATTCGCTTGGCTTCTTCATTAATTTGCCATTTTCGGCACTGTAGTGCGGTCCCTGAGTTGGTATATTTAAGTAGGGGGTGTATGGGGGGCACAGCCCCCAAATCGGGGGTGTGATAGGTGAATCCCCCCATTAATGTAATGTTTAAAAAGTGTTTTATTTATTTATTTTTGTTGTTGGAGCATGATTTTTTTTCCCTAGGAAAAAAAAAAATGCTGTTCTGACAGTTCGAAATTGTAAGCTTTTGCTTACATATGGTCGATTAATTACCGTTCGCTTTTTTTAAGCATTCGGTGATCTAATATAGACCTGAAAATTAAAGCTATGGCATTTGGCACTTAAGAGACACTAGCTACTGTCCCCAAAAACTAAAATCAATAGTATATAGATATGGATAGCTGGAAACAACAAATCCCTTCAAATACATAAAGAACCATCTAACTTGAAATCTAGATATCTCCAAATATAATGAATAAAACAACTACTACTACTAATAATAATAAAATAAATTTCTGGGCATGGGAAATATTATAACTCCAATGCTCATAGAGTAGAGCCACATTTGGAAAAGGACTAATGCTAGTTCAGTTTTGAGTATGACCTCCAGCTTGTGGCAGTAGCCTTTTTAATAAAAATAAAATCTAAAAATAAAGTCTCTGCAACTTCCAACAGACTGTGATATACTGTCATGCATGTGTGTAAAATATGAACATCACTGCCACATTATAAACAAAACAAAGTGGCTACCCATTCCACAAAAGTCAGACTTGCTTCTGGGATTCATATAATCCAAACTTCTCAAACTAAATACATTTTTGTGTCAAGTAGAGGGATTTTCTGTAAAGCAACCTTGCTACTTCTTTGGTCTGTTTCTACAAATGCCCCACCTCTATAAATTCATCTTAATAAGCTTGCATACAGTGATCATAACTTCTCCACTACGATACCCAAGCTGTGAAAAAACCTTCCACCAACCCCCCCAACGTCAGAACACAAAGCAGCCAGTTGCAACTACGATACCCAAGCTGTGAAAAAACCTTCCACCAACCCCCCCAACGTCAGAACACAAAGCAGCCAGTTGCAACTGCTTCAGTCAAATCATCCCTCTCCCTCCATGTGTGAACTACCAACATCCTCCTACTTCACAGCTCATAACCTCATAATATTCTTTAACTCAAGGGATCCAGATCTCAACTTCCATTAATTCTTCATTACCCTCTTTCTGTGACACTTTGTAATTTTCCCACTTTTTCTCTCTATCCTCCCATCCATTCTCAAACATTTCAAATTGTTATTGCAAAACCATAAAACAGTGATAATCAGCAGTATATTTGTAACTCTAGGCATGAAAATCTGTGCATAGTAGTCTAATTTGTTAGCATAATTGCCATTATTGTTGTACTTGAATTTACTCACATAGTGTGTGAATACTCTACATTGAATTGTACTTTAATTTGAAAATTGGTAACATTTAAATATACTGAAGTCTCACACTTTTTGTCTCAAATGTATGTATTTTCATATATCTACATATAATTCTCATTTAATATCTAAACATGTTTTCAGTTACTGTATTCAAGCTGTAATGTTGTAATGTGTATCTTTGTTTGAGTATGAACTATTGGGCTTAGTCTAAAAAAGATCCTTGGGGATCTGTACTGTATGTCCGTTTACTAAGTCAGATAAATAAATAAGTAATTTTATTTTTATTTACACTTTGTGGATTGAGTTAATCCCATTAGGATGAATGCCATCTTATCAGGGGAGACTTAAGTTTGTATTCATATGAATTGAGAACATTTGTCCAGGGCACCAGGCAACTTACCCTTCTGTTTTTGATAAGTGCCATTGGCTCTTACATTCACCACAACTCTGGCAAATGGGCCTCACTTTAACATCTCATCCACAGTGTGGTATACTCAGGAGCACAGCACTCCCTTTATTCTGTATCAGCAGCGGAGGATTAATCCAACTGCCTGGTGTGGGAATAGAATCCATAGCCTGCTGCACCAAAGGCAAGTATGTCATCTGTTGAGCTACTGAGAGTATTATTTAGGCATAGTGCATCTACTGCCTTCAAATGTTTTCGTCATTGCAATTTGCATGAAAAATGGAAATGAGGGATCTAGAGATTCAGTTTGTTCCTGACAACTGGTTTCTGACACTGAGCAGAATAGTGAAAACAATCTTAGAAGGAACTATGTACCATATTTCTGCATATTATAGAGGAATGCACACATGAAGTTTGTAATATGTTGCTTTTCTAAGGCAGAAAGAAAGAGACTGAGTATAGCAGTGATGAGACAGAATTGTCAGTCACTGTGAGCTGAAAAAAAATTACTTGCATCTGCCATTTGTTTTACACAATGGTGTGATGAATGGATATATAATCCCCACTAATATCATCAAATAATTTGTGATTGTCATGGTTGTAGATGTCCAATCAATACCACTGACTGCTGAATAATATTTGAAAAAGTGGCCTTAAGGGTATATGGCAAATATATACTATTGCCTTGGTTATAATCAATACCTGCTACATCCAAGTAAGTTTTACATGAACAGCTACAGAACAGAGTTATAACCACTGGCTTTGCAGGATCTTGCTTACCTTGCATTCAGTCTACTGCCTTTCATTACCTTACTAACAATAACTGAAACATGGCTGATATAATTTTGCATACATATATATATATATATATATATATATATATATGGTTCCAAGCTGGGATTAATGATACCTAAATTGCACAAGTACCTTTTTTCTTGTCTTTCTGGTACCAGTTACCAACCAGATGTGTTTAGCATACCAAGAACACAATTCTGTTCACTCATAAAATAATTCATATAATTATTTGGTAGTTATAGCTAAAGCAGTCACTCTTATAATTGGAAGCCCACTGTTAGTATGTCACCAGACTTTCATACATACCTTTATACTTAGCCCACAGTTAGTATGTCACCAGACTTTCATACATACCTTTATACTTGTAAATCAATCACAACCCATGAGATGTTGAAGATGACTAATGAAATTCTTTACTCAACTCATTCCGTCTAATGGAGCACAGGAAGTTTGCACTGTAACTTCCAATGGGCAAAGCCTAAGTTTTTTGATAGAATAAAATTATGTCTTCACACTTCAAACAAATATTCATATCTCTGGAACCATACAGGTTACTTAAATGTGTAAATTTAAAACTTTTTCAGCACTAACTGTTTTTGTAATGGTAGTATTGTTTAGGTTGTAGATCTTAAACCAATATTTTATAAGTCACATTAAACACACTACTAAGTTTATAATATTTTGTAAACAGCTTACAATATATCAGCAACCACTCAAGTTACACACATACTGTCAACAGCATTTTGTTCATCCAGCTGAGAGCTTTCATATGAGGCTAAACAGTTCTGTTTGTGATACTTGGTTGTCAAGATATTTAAAAAAGTATGTAATTTATGACAAAATAAATAATATGTGGGTGTAACAGTTAGTGTTGTTGCCTCATAGCAAAGGGTTCTTCAGTTCAGTTCTTGGCTGGGGTGCCTTCTGTACAGAGTCTGCATGTCCTCCCTGCTGAAACGTGGGTTTCCTCCCACATTCCAAAGACATGCAGTAGGTGGATTGGATACTCTAAATTGGGCGTAGGTGAGAGTGTGTGCGAGTGAGTGTTACAAATGAACTACCCAGGCAGGACTAGCCACCCAGCTGTATAAAACCTTGGCTTAAGATGCTTGTCACTGCTGAAGTGACACCCTGACCCCATGTGCAAAATGGGACAAGGGGTTGAGGATGGCTGGATGAAATAAATAATATATGAACAATTAGAATCACTTTACCTTCTGTATACAGAGGCCAAATATCAATACAGTTGTTTGCCATTGTGGAGCTTAAGATGAAACCTTGTAATGTCTTGTATGTAGCATAACTTTGGAATTATTAATGCAAATATGAACAAAAAGTATTTGACACCTAGAGTGTTATCAGTAGGATAGAAACAGCTGGAGGCATCACCTGGCTGTAATTAAAGTTTGACAATACACTTTAAAAAAATATACATTCAGATGAATCCCATTCAAAACACTGACTCAAAGGAAAGTCAAACTTAATATAGTCGCGACCATATGATCATGATGGACATTCCAAAAAGTAGAATGTCGGAAAACAACAAAAATCTAATTTTTTGCAAGGGTGCAAGCCCCACTCCACCCCCACATCCCCTGTGTATTATATACCAACTCTGAGATTGCTGTACAGTGAGGAAAAGGGTAAATTCCCCAATCCCTACTGTACCACAATCTGCTTTCAAAAGCTTCGACATTTCAGAATGTCGATCATATGGCCTTGACCATATGAAGTTTGACCTTCTGTTGAGTTGATCTTCTAAATGGGATTTGTTCAGCTGCATAGATGAGCACAAAGGCTTAAACAGACAGTTGTAATCAGAAAAACACTAATTACCATATATTTGATTATGATACTACCACTAACTAAAGGTTTTCTGCAATCTGTCTACCGATGACCTTTTCACTGTGTTAACAGGTATAGAAAACTTACAAGCAATGGGCTTTAGGCATAAGCTGTCAGTCCAAAATGTCCACTGCACTTTTCAAATATAAAGCACACACTAAGTGAACCCTGAACAATAACAGTTTGAAACTGGAAGAGACCATGTACTTATTGAATTTCTAAAGGGGTATTCTAGAATGAAATTGGAAGAGTCTCAGTATTTACAATATGTCTAAAAGGGTGTCCTAGAACAAATTATTATTGGGAGTTATTCAGTCAGTCTTTGCTACAGCAGACTCTTCCTCTGCAGTTAACAGCATCATTAACTCTGTATGAAGTTTTAGTCCAAAAAAGGTAAAATAACTTTAGACAGAAAGTAATATCTGCAAATGTGTGCAAGAAGCAGTTTCAGTTGTCAAGGCTTGGCACATCTGTAGATTCACCGTCTTTTTAACACTTGTATCTCTACTGCATCTTTACTAAAGCAATCAATCACAGGTTGTTCACAGTCCCCCACACTTCACTTCTACCTCTGTTTGATAGACTCAAGACAACTTGAGAAGCCACCAAGAAACAAGGTTTGGGGTTGAGGTTGCATTTCTAGCTCCAGAACCCAATTCCTTGGCTAGAAAGGCCATTTGTAGTTTTGGTAATATGGTAGGATACATTTGCTGTTTCTGTCTATCAGTTTACCCTGATGATGATTGGCCACTGGGTTTCAGTGTCATCATGGCACTATCAGTTGGGAGTCTCTTGGCATTGAAGTGAATACTTCTCTAAACTGTTGTAGCACTGCTTGGATTTTATGAGGCTGGGTGGGAGATAGCTGCTGTGGCAGTGATATTTCATCCATTGAAGTGTAAGGCAAAGCCTCACTGACAGAGCCTGCTTCAAGGCCATCATGATTCCTTCCGAAACACACTACAAATACTGAGTACCACTGTTTCTCTATCAGTATAGGACATCCTGATGTTAATGTGGTAGTGTTTCTGTTTCTGTTTGCTGGTTGACCGTTCTGCCACATAGCTGTCTTTGCTCACCTTCCTTGCAACAGTAGAAAGACCCTGAATGCTGTCTGCAGCTTATTCTGTTTAACAGGAATAAGTATACTTGCTGTCTGACTGTACACCAAACCTTTTATTATTGTTGTACCTCTGCTGGGGCATCATATGCTAACCTCACAAGCTAATTGGTTCATAGGCAAGTACTAGACTAGCTGTCCTTGTAGGTCATTTTATGCCTACCCAATTTCTGTTCTGAAGGTGAGAATCAAACCCTTTACCTTGTTTTGTGAGGTAAACACCTTAACCATTATACCAACCCCCTTTTTACTCCTGAAATTTATGACACACTTCATAAGAGGTTCCTTGTGGAAATCACTTTCAACATACATATCAGAAATTAGTTTTAGGGACTCCTAACTCTATGGTCCTAATGTAGTTCAAATGATGAAAAATCTTTGGATTATTGGGGAACAAGATGTACTTGTCCCACTCTGATTTAATGTGGTCTTTAAATGCCTTCAGCATGGTGTTAAGCACAGTTAAACCTCTCCATTAAACCATTTGTTTGGGGATAGTAGAGGGTACATTTTAATGGTTGTACCCCTCAGACTTCCACAAATGAGTCAGCATATCTTGCATAAAGTTGGTTTCTTTTTCTGTCCATATCTTCTTGGGAATCCCACCTTGCTTAAAGTTTATAGCTGTGCATTTGCCAACATTTCTATCTCAATACTGGCCAAAAGCAGTACCTCAGAGTACCTGTATGGTCTACCATCACCAAGATATATCTCTTACTTGTGGTGTTTTTTGTACCAAGGAATCCCACAGTAAACATGGATACTAGCTGCAAATGGTTCTTCAGTAACAAGCAAATGCAAGAAAAGCAGAGTTTGATCTTTCTTCTGCCTAGTCTGCTTTTTGGCATTAATCTCAGATGGATCTTGCAGTACCTTTCACATTTGTCTAAAATCTGACCAATAAAAAATTTGCCTAACTCCACTTTTTGTTTATAGGGGAATACTAGACTAACTACCCTGAAGGGCCATTTTACACCTAACCAATAACCCAAGATCAAAATCAAACTCTGGACTTTTTCTCTATGAGGTTAGGACCTTAACCATTATGTCAAATCCACCCTTTGTGCATTTCATGGTCAGATGGCCTGAAAAAGAAATATGAACTGTGGCCAGAAGTGGTCAATGATAAGCCATTAGGACTATCAGTAACTCCTTGTCCAATGCACATCTTAGATTTTTTTTCTGATTATCTGAGCTTCCTTACCAAAGGAATTTAGTATCTTTTGACAGCCTTAGGCTTGCTTATATAGTCTAGCTCTCTCACTGAAGTTGTCTTTTTAAAAGGAAATCCAGTACTTTGGACAGTTGTGGCTTAGAATCAGACTTGCTGCTATTATGCAGCTCTTTGCCTAAAGTAGCCATATGACCAGCCTCATTTGGCTGGCATTACCCCCAATGTCTTCATCACTTGCTTGTCTCCATGTATGACTGTGTATAATTGTATACATTCACAAAGTGCAATATTATCAAGATCACTTTTTATGAAAGTACCTGCTAAGGTGCCACCTGCTTATTTCCCTGCTTTCTTTCCAAGTCTAGGTGAACTGTAGACTATGAAAGCCCCAAAAAATGTGCTTCCTATGGTCCTAATTGTAATGGGCTACTTGAGTAAGTAATGTTCCTCTTAAACAACTGCAGACTTAGTGCATCAAACATAACTATTGTTAGCTATCTTAGCAATAGTTTCTTCTAACTCTGTCAGGAAATGATGCACACCATTGAGCATTTTTGCACTCAAGGTGACTAACAGCACTGTGATATCACCTCTGTTAACTCCCTCATATGACGTTTGCCTCACCTCCTGTCTATGCAGACATTTGGATTGTTAACTGCAACACATCATCACGATGGAAACATCTAAGCCCAAACCTTGGTGTTCTCTTACAGCCTTATCCACAAAGATTCCTGTCTTCCAAACAGTTTTTTTTTCAATCTTATCCCTATAACTACAGTTGATCTAATTTAATCAGCTGCTGACACATTTACATTATAAAATCATGTTGTTTTTTTATTAATCTCTTCTCTCTCTTTTAGCTGTGTTACTGACCTTTGGTTGCTTCTTTCCACAAATCTCTGCTAATTTTTCTCCCTTTATCTCTTCCTCTCTTTTCCTCCTCTTTAATACTTTCCTTACAGTAACATATTTCTCATGACTTTCAGTTAGTATTTATTATTCTTAAGTCGAGCTGACTTTATTTCTTTAATTGTTGCATTATAGTGTATTGCTATTGTAAACTGTATCATATTCTTCATGTTTATTTTCATTTCTGATGTTCATTATTTGTAATATTTATCAATTGTACTATTTTTATTAAATTGTTACTCCTCTTTGGAGCTTTTCTACCTATGCTTCAGCTGAAAATGGGCAATTCTGTGGTAAACAAAAATAGTTAGATACTGGAACCAGTGGCACCTCTCCTTTTCCTCTTAAACCTGCTGCAATAGTTTCCCTGTATTCATGTACAATGCTAGCTACCCTTTTCTTGTGTAGTTTTGCCATGTTGGCTAGTTAGAAGTTACTGTTACTTTTCATTTTCATGGCAGTATTACAGTTGTGGATACTGGTATATCTTCAGGCAAAGTACTGAGTGGTTGCTGCTTTGTAATAAGTTCTGGTATTTCAAAAATTGTAACTTGGCATCCATTCACCCATCTATTAAATTAAGTGCTGAATTCTACAGTGAAACAACCAATGCTGTATTTTGCTTTTCTCCTATGTTGTCTAAACATTTTTCTATAACTTTCAGGAGTTAAAGCATTTGCACAGTTTCCTGACTTTTAAATAGTCAAGATGGTGAGAGTTGGACATCTTTCTTACAGCATATGCAGACTTACCTGTAAGCAGAGGTATTAAAAACATCACCCATTACCCGCAATTAATTTGGTGCATATTGCACACACATTCACATGCCAGAATAAAATGTGTAGCTTCTGCATACCTCAAAGGAGAGAGCTAGCATCATGTGGGATTTCTATGAAATGACACATTTTTCTGAGGTAATGGAAACCATAGACTGCACTCACATTAAAATAAGGGCCTCATAGGGTGATCTTGAAAGAAGGTATATAAACCATACAAGGTATTACTCCATTAACTGCTAGTTGGTGTGTAATGCATAGTGTACCATCTACAATGTGTCTGCAGGCTACTCGGGCAGTTACCATGTCTCCCACATATGCACACATGTGACCTACACCAGTTTATTTTGTGTGGGATGACGTCCTACATATGTTCTCCCATATGCTGTAGCATCGCATAAAGGAACTGATGCAGTATTCTTGTCACATTTTGGAGGTAGCCCTTTGTGTTCCCTGTTGGTGACTGAAAGGTTCCTGTAGCTAGTATAAGTAAAGCCACAAATACCTTTGTACCCAGTGGGATGGGTACTCCACAAAAGAGGTATTTCTGGTCTCTCCTATTGGATTATGGACTACTCACAGTCCCATGTTGTGGTGCTGGACCTTGGTACCAAGCTGCAGTGTGTTCCAAGAATGTCCAGTGGGAGGTGTCCCTGGTTAATATTGCTGTACCTGTATTATGCCTTAATTATGTTTGATTGCTCTATCACTGCATATCTCACCAACTCTGTGTGCTTTGGGTACTGTGGGTGCATCAGGGGTACATCCTCGATAGACCCCTGTACAAAGTAAAGTATTATCCAGTTTTGTTGGTAAGCACTCTAGTATTAAATCTGGACTGTAAGTAAGATACAGGCGATGGTCTATATTTATACTGGACCTTCTACTTTGCTGTGTTCACAGAAGAATTTTCTATCTGGCACCAGCACCAATGAAATTATATAGCACATATTGGAGAGTCATTCAGTTCTGGTGATGACAAGAACTGTCAGGAAGTTCAATGTCTCTGCTGGATAGAGGGAGTGTGCAGTCAGTATATCATAACCACACCATAGACACAGTCTCTGTGCCTATGGACACCCAAGAAATACACAGCACACCACACACAGAGGACAGCTACAGAAGACACTCACAATCAGGGCAGTACACCACCTGCTTTGAGCCAGGCATCAGTATCTGCCACAAGGCTCATAGGGTGGGGGGGCCTCATGGGTGTACATACTGGTGCACATCAAAGGCACAGGTACCTCCATCTCTATAGAATTGTCCATTAGATTGAGCAGCAGTGCTGCACATATTGCTGAGTCTGTGTTCCAATATACGTACACACACACACACACACACACACACACACACACACACACACACACACTACTACTATTACTACAGTCCCCATCGCATCACACAATCAAACAACTTTGCCAGTGACCCATCACAAAACCATCACTATCATCAGCACACCTTTTTTTCCAATTTTCTGCATTGGGTTGGGGGTTACATCAACTGTTACCATCTCACTCAATTCAATGACTCTTTCTTACCTTCTATGTTTGACTATCACAAGTCTTCTGTCAAACAATCCATGTGCCTCTTTGCTTTCTTCCTATCTGTCCCAAATCATTTTCACTAGATTGTCTTCTGCTTTGATGCACATGTACCAGAGCCACCATAATCTGTTTTGTTCTGTTTGACTTTCTCTGCAATTATGCTATCAGAAGGCAGAAGCTGATTTTTCTAATTAAACACTGGGATGTTACGTTTTTGATGATATGCTGTTGAAGCTTTTAACAATTAGTATTGTTAGCCTAAATTATTTACCTTGAAACATTTCATAACAATTACCTATAAATAAAACTGAATTTTGTTACCAGTCATAAAATATGTTAATTAGAACTTGTTACTCACTTTCAAACAAGCAACTTAGTGAATTAACATACCATCATGTATTCATGAAATTAATAGAATTAATGGAGGATACACACTCTGAAATGTCAGTATATGTTCTGCACAAATCATTTTTTTCTCTTTTCCTTTGCAGCTTGCAATAGGTAACTTAAAATTGTACAAAGCTTTGTTTTTTAATTGTAACATGCAATTTGTAATTTAAATTGTTAAGTCTAATATTTTGGAGCTTTTCTCCCTGGGCCTCCACTGAAAACGGGCTCTTCTTCACCCAGTGGACGTCCCCGGTCATCAAACCTAAATAAATAAATAAATAAAATCAAATAATAGCCAAAGCACTTGCAAAATACTTGACTGAATTACTGATGTGTGAACCTTCTTATAACATTTACTTAGAAATCATGTGTGAACACTTGCATATTCTGAAATAAGAAAAGCATTAAAACCTGGTATTGAAAACCTGTGGACTTAGATTTTCATTAATTCTGACTCTCGTTTACATGTCATATATCTGCCATTTTCTATAACATTTCTTTTTTCATTAAAGGAAAACAAGAAATAGCCTTTCTAAGAGAAGTGTAAGTCAGAAAAAGAAGCATGACAGATGACACAGCTCTCCTCTTATCTTTGGGCTAAGGCATGAAGGGCAAACTACAAAATTTATTTGAGAGAGAGAGAGAGAGAGAGAGAGAGAGAATGCCTTTCAATGTCAAAAACTCTCTTTAATCATCACTCTGGAATTTAACATTACATTTTGCTCTCTCACAGACACAGACTGAAAACATCTGATTTAGACAATGGTGCCAGTGTCTAAATCAGTTTTTTAGGATTTCTTGATTCATGCTGATTGCATTAAAAACAATGGATAAAATGATAAACACATTCTCTTGTAGTTACTGGACACATTATCACTTCTGTGCATCCTTACTCAAGTCAGCTAACCCTAATCCTCCCACTGACCCAACCCTAACTCAACACATAAGTGGATGGGAAACAGAAAATATACCTCTGGGATTCCACCTGTGTCCCTGCTGGACAGGGGCTTTGGGTGCTGACTTGTCTAAACATGGGCTAAATTCTTGGCTATGCTTGTAAGTGCCTCAGGGCCTAGTAACTTCCAATGATCCTATTATCTGCCCTCAACAAAAGCCCTTTCCCTAACAGTACCATCATTCAGACAAAGTGTGTCTGAAGTCTCTGTAAGGATTTTGTAGGACTTGGGGCTTTTTTGTTATGTAGTTAACTGCCCGCCTCACCGACAGAACATACTCTGTCAAAATTAGGGTCTATATTATATAGACGAAAACTCAAAGTGTCGAACGCTCACATGAGCGTAAATTCAGA
>NC_056748.1:18393998-18446498 GCF_019279795.1 Protopterus annectens | reverse complement strand
TGACAGGTTCAGCGCAAACTCCCCTCCCCACCAAAAGGGCAAATATCTATCCCAGCAGAGTGCTGCCCCCCTGACATCTCAGATGCTCAGGTAAGAGCCGCCCTCTCCAAAGCAAAAAACACAGCATCAATGGGACCAGATGGTGTCCCGGGCTGCGCCCTACATGAACTCCAAGAAGAGCTAAACCCAAACATAAAACTACTGTTCAATCTCAGCCTTACTACAGGATATGTACCCAAAGAGTGGCGTACAGCAACTGTGGTCCCTCTCCACAAAGGTGGTGCCTCAACGGATCCTGGAAACTATCGCCCCATAAGCCTGACTAGCTTGGTCTGCAAAGCTATGGAAAGGATCATCATGGACCTCATAAATAAAGATATTGGGGACCTACAGATACTGGATCCTACCCAGTTCGGCTTTGTTAAGGGCAGATCCTGCCTCTTAAACCTGGTTGATTTCTTTGAAACAGTCACCAAGGCTATTGACGAGGGGAAGGTGGTCCACACAGCCTACCTGGACCTCGCAAAAGCCTTCGATACAATACCCCACTCGGGCATTATAGATAAGGTCACCAGCTTAAATATAAACCCCTATGTCACTAGATGGGTTGCAAACTGGCTCAAGGACAGAACCCACATGGTTAGAATTGCTGGAGCCATGTCAGACTCCAAACCAGTTACAAATGACGTCCCACAAGGCTCAGTCCTGGGACCTCTCTTGTTCGGTATATATTTCTCAGAGGTGCAGGCCAACATGGAAGGACTGTGGCTGACCAAGTTTGCAGATGACTGCAAACTGGGTGCCATAATCGACTCTCCAGCCAACACAAGCATCCTCCAAAAGGGCCTCATAGAAACAGACAACTGGTGCCAGAGCCATGGCCTCAAGCTAAATGCCAAAAAGTGTATAGTCATCCCCTTTGGCAAAACAAAGTGCCCACAAATTACCACATAGGTGGTAATCCATTAAGTACAGAAGAAGTAATTAGGGACCTGGGGACCCAAGTTGATAGCAATCTCTCATTTGACAACCACGTGGCCAAAGTGGTTAGAAAAACATTTTATATAGCCCACCTAATCATGAAGGGATTCACATCTAGATCAGGGGAGATCATCGTGCCTCTTTACTCATCCCTCATCAGGCCCATAATTGAGTACAATGCCCCTTTTGGGATGTACCTTACCAGACACCTGCAGCAACTGGAAAGACCCCAAAAGTACCTCACCAAGAGGATCAAAGGGCTCAAACAGATGCCATATGCTGCCCGGTTAAAGAAACTCCAGCTCTACTCAGTGGCATACCGCCTGTTCAGAGGCAATCTGTGCCTGACGTATAAAGCCATGTCCAACCCGGAATTAATGGACATGCTGCACCTCAGAAAATCCAAATCCCATCAAGCTACACGCTCGAGAGACTTGAACCTCAGCACCAAAATAAATAGGACATGCTGGAGGGACAGATTCATAACCCAGAGGCTCCCTTCACTCTGGAATAAAATCCCAGTCCAGGTTAGGCAGAGTCCTTCATTGACTCTCTTCAAGAGGAATCTTGATGAGTGGATGGGAGATCGCAGGTTTACCCTGAGTATCACTTCTGTGTCACTGTAAGACAGAGGCACAGTATACTAACCTCAAAAAAGGGCATAGCAAAATTAATTTAAAATGGGTGGCGAAAGCCAAACACATTCTGGCTAGGCTTATAAATGCCCTAGGGCAGATAGCCTAGTATGAACCTATGAACCTATGTACTCTTTTAGTTAGTAACCTCTGTGGACCAGTTGTTGGATGTGTCTTGTTAGGTACATACAATGGGGACAGCGTACTCAATGACAGGTCTGATGAATGCTGAATATAGTGAAATAATGACCTCATTGGACCTAGATGCTGTACCTTTGTTAATAAGTTGGACAACATAGAATGATTTTCTCACTACTGTTGACACATGATGGTCAAAGGCAAGATTACTGTCTATGTCTGTCTCTGGGTCCCTGACTACTGGGTCAACTCTTGGGGGGGGGGGGGTTGTCAATATGATACTTACTTGGGGTGGATAATTTCCCAAAGGATACTATTATGCATTTCTTGGCATTTACTTTTACTTCATGGTTCTGATATCAGTTGTCTCTCAACCCTTCCTGGACAACATTTAGGTCAGTGGAGGATTCTGACTGTTCCTAATTTGCAATCATCTGCAGATTTAGTCAACCAGCAGCTATTGACATTGGCATTGATTTCAGAGAAGTAAATGCCAAAAAGGAAAGTCACAGGACTAATCCCTGAGGAGCTCCTCTTGTGACTTGCCTTTTTGTATAGGTAGACTCACCAGTTCTAACTTCCTGGGTCCTGTCTATGAGCAGGCTGTCTATCCACTGGGTGACAAAAGGGTTTATACCTATCCTCTTGAGTTTGTCAACAGTGCCCAAGTGAGGTATTGGGTCAGATGCCTTGGCCAGGTCAGGGTATGCACTCTGAACTGTTTTGCCCTAATCCATTGTTTCAGTGACCTTCTCAAATATGACTAGGCATAACCTGCCCTTGATGAAACCAAACTGGGTTGGGTCCAGTGTCTGGAGTTTTCCTACATCTTTATTGATCATTTCCATGATAATTCTTTCCATGGTTTTGCATTAGTGAGACTTGTGGGTCTGTAGATTGCCCACCATTGTACATAGGAGTTACTGTTGCTGTTCTCTATTTCTGAGGCACTAAGCCTCTGTGGAGGCTACATTTAAATAGCAATTCCAGAGGGCTTGATATGTCATGTTTCATGCTATTTAGAAGGCATCTTGGGATATTGTTGGAGCTCATTGATGCAGTGTCTTGGCATCAGAGGAAGCATTAAGGACCTGCTCCCTATTGATAGTAAGGGGAGTTATATTTGATAGTATTTCCTGAGGGAAGGTTGAGGGAGAGAGAGGGGTAAAGTTGGAGCTGAATTTGTTGGCCAATAGGTTTCTTTATCTTCTGGCTCAGTATAGATGGCTCCATTAACAATAGGTTCTGCATACAGTTGTGCATTGCCTTTGAGGTTGTGGACATAGCTAAAGAATACTTTGTGGTTGTCCTTGGCCAGAAAGACCAAATTTACCTTAAATTTGGCTTTGGTAGACTTTTTTTGTCCTCTGAGTTGTTTTTTTTTAGTTTGAAAGTGATTTTATCCTGATGGGTGCTAAACCTCTTAATTTGTGCCATGATTTTTCTTCTTTCTGTTATACAGCCTACTGATGTTGTGATTCCACCAGGGTGGCTTGTTTTTTCAGTTAGTTTGGTACTTCTTCGTGGTGGATACAGCTGCCTCTATGCAGCTATTAACATGCTTGTATAGTGTTTTTGTGAACAGTTCTGCATAGCCAGCAGTGTTTTCAGGGTTTATGAGGGCTTGAAATTTTGACAGGTTATCACTTAATAGTAGAAGTTAGTCTTAGAGTAGTTCCTGAATATATATATGTATATATATATATATATATATATATATATATATATATTTGTTTAAACATAATTATAAAATGACTGGCCATTAATATTCAAAAACAAGCATGCTGATTGGTCAGCCCAACCAGTGTGCCCGTTGTAAGTCCGAGAATATATCAATGGAAAAAGGTCCAGTCACCCAGACTTTTTTTCATTAGTATATCTTGTAAATTTTTACTTTTCTTTCTTCTTTTTAACAAAATAAAATGAAAGACCTCAAATAAATATGGGAGATGGTCCAGAGAAAAATAAATTGATAATCAGGTACGTTATGCAAAACTGTAGAAACTTACGTGATTATCCTTTTATTTTGTCTGTCCTGGCTCTCCCGAATGTTGTCTCCCAGTTTCTTTTTTTTTTTTTTGTTTTCAATTTAAAAAAAAAAGGAAATGGAGCTCTTCCTTTCTCCGTTGCTTCCTTTGCACAGCACTGATGTATTGTGTAACCATGGGAACACAAGTCCCATAGGCATGAATAGTACATCAGACAAAGCCCCAGGATACCAGAAAAATGCAGAAGGGCACCACGGAGGCATTATATAAAGACATTATTTAAGAAAAAATAAGTATTTTTTTCCCTTAAATATCATTGCATAATAGCAATAACTGACTCTGTGGTTGTGGTATATTGAAGATTTACCCACGGTTGGCTTTATTTAATCACTTGGGCTTTGCCCTAGTTTTTAAACCACACCAACCGTGGGTAAATCTTCAGTATACCACACTGACATTGTCAGTCTTTGCTTAAGTATCTAACATGAGTTTAAATGATTTTATAATTGTTTAATAAATGTATAAGGCTTAAAATGTACTAATGGCATTAAAAATGTGAAGGTATTTGAGAGAACGTATGCAAAAGTATTTTTGTATTTCTGGTGTTTTTAGTTTCTTAACTCATCTCATAATTTACATTGTAATGAATCATTCACAAGATTAGGCTTTAAATGGCTTATTTGAAAGTGGTTAATTAGTTCTAATGAAGTCCCATATACAACTGTGAAGGGATACAAGCACTTAACTTGGTTAGAACTGTTTCATGAACTAACATATATAAAGCTTCTTACCACCTATAAAATTATCCAACATCTATCTGCCTATCCAGCACTAAAAAACATTCTACACTATGTTCCTATCTTTTAAAACAACTCTGAAAGACTTCCTGGCTAACATTTGGTTTTGTTCTTACTCAAAACCAGGATAAACTATATTCCTAAATATGGACAAGTACCTTTTCAGTCCTTATACCTCCTTACACTCGCTTCTTCACTTACTTACTTCTATCAAATTCTCTAACCTAACTTTCTCTCTTAATATAACTTAAGCCTGTTTTTCCCTCACTTCATATTGCAATTCCTGTTTGTATTAGACTAACTTACCTTTAATTTCTCTACAAACCATATAAAATTTCTGTAAATATTAAATGTTTTTATATAACTTCTATTAATTCTTAACCCATGTTTTTATATTGTCTGATTTGTTATAATTATTTAAACTGTAGATATTTTTGAAGACTGCAAAATTATTGTTCTTAAAATGTTTTGTAATAATCTGAAGCTTTACTCCCTGGGCCATCACTGAAAATGGGCTAATACCTAGTCGGACTTTCCCAGTAATCAAATGTCAATAAATAAATAAAAACTGTTTTTAAATGATTGTAATAATAAAACATTATTTGCAGTTTTCCACATGTTTGTGGTGTTGTTCCCGTTCTGAACTTGCATACACACACTGTTTGGTTATTAGTCGATTTTTCTGTGTACAGCACCAAGAAGGCTCACTGAGCATCCCGCCTCTGTATGCACATATCTGTACACGTGCAGTAGATATTATGATCACTGTCTGGTGAATCCAACATCACATCCATAATCTGGTGCTGCATGCCAGGTAATTAGTCCCACTGAGCATTGGTATTGCTGTAATCAGACCTCCCCTCCCCCCATAATGGGTTTCGCCAGGACCAGCCAGTTTCACACACCCTTTCCAGCTCCCAGTACCGAATCCACTACACAAAGTCAGCTCTCATGGAACCAGGCATTTTCCCTTGAATTCTTGATGGAGCTTCTTCGATATTTATTATGCACAGAATCTGTGGAGTGCATGCGACCCAAAAATACTTTGTTTCCCAAGAGAATTTGCAGACATTCAACAGCAGGAACACTCAGCTCTGCAAAGTCATGGGTTGGGGAACAAGAAAAGAGGACAACCTTTCACCATTGGATGATGCATGGGTAATGAATGCAGATGTACGGTGTTTAGTATAATACATGTAGGCCTGTGTCTATGTACATGGTGTACCTTGTTTCATTTGTAAAAGACCAAGCCAAGCTTGGTGTCTAACTGTCACCAGTGCACAACTTATCTGTGCACAGCAGCATTTTTAACTCTTGGCACAGACGCAAGTACAAAATACAATGCTATTATGGCTCTGATCCATGATTAGCACTCCAGGTTACCCACATAAAGTGATTTGTTTGTAAGATAAAATGACAAGACTGCATTGCTAACTTTTTTTTTATTGCCTTTGAGTTTTAGAATAAAAGTAATATTCTGGAAAAGTTTTCCTGTTTTGTGTCTATCTACTCCTTTGAGAGGTTGGCATGATAAAGGCTATAAGCCATGTGTTGGTAAGAATGTTTACGGTAAACTGTGGTTAAAGTTACAGGGATTTGTCTATAATGAACTCCCAGAAATTATTCATTGAAAATGCATCTTATTTTTTTATTTTATACAAACAGTAATATTTTTGATGGTAAAATGTCATGCTCAACTTTGCTTGACTTGGTATACTACTCCATCCGTTTCTCTTGTACTCCATTCCTACCCATTCCACTGCCTTTTTTTTGAGTTTAATGAAATAATTAAAAACAAAAATTGAATGTGTGCAGTGAGGCTTAATCTAGGAGGACATTCAGAAAGGTTAATGTGAGGGGACCATTTATGATTCAGAGACAGCCCCTATCACAGTGCAGTAACATGAAAAAATGCAGTAAGTTAGCTCAGACGGCCATTTTATTGAACATGGCTAAAAGTTTGCATTCACTGGGAGCCACTGGGCATTAATAGAAAATAGTTTTTCAGCCTAAAGCATAGCACAGAGGATGTATGGTGTGTGAGGAACTCTAGACACCAAGGAACATTAATAGAACTACAGATGTTCTTTGTGTTTCACTGTTGCAGTCATCACACTTGGGTTATCTGCCTGCAGGTAGCCCTCAGTCGGCCTGAATACCCCAGAGACTTGGTATTTCTGCGTCGGATGCTGTTGCTCCAGGACTGACGTCAGGTCATCAAGAGTATAAAAACAGGCAGCCGACGCCATTACATCAGTCTTTCTTGCCGTGGAGCCTGAAGCAGAAGCAGTTCGCAAGTGCAGGTCGGCCGCTACCTGAATTTTCGTTTACGAATTTAAGAATCCTGAAGTCTTCTAAAGCTAAGTACCCCATTGGGGATCCTTTTTTCTTGCTCTACCGATGTCAGAAAAAGTTAACAATTGTCTTGCCTGTGGAAAGCAAATACCTCACAGAGATTTTCATTCTTACTGCGTCACCTGTTTAGGCCCAGACCACGACGTCCCTTGCTGTCGGTTTTGTGCCTTATTTAATGCCTGAACCATTCGCCGTCGGGCTATCTTTGTCACTAAATTCTTTCGTTCTCGATCTCCGTATTCTGAAATGGCTTCGATAAGCCATCTGACTACCGATATTCCAAAAAAAGTAAAGATAAAGACAGAGAGACAGACTGCATAGGTCCAAAACTGCCGACGATGCTTCCGTTAAGCTAGCCGCCAGTCTGCCGGTACTCAGTGAGGCGCTTTCTCAGACAATGATGCCCACTTCAGTGGATTCACAGGCCACTACTGAGTCCCATTCGGAGTCCAGTATGCAGTAAGACTCTTCTTAGACTATGGAACCTGTGGATGTCTTTACCTTGGATGGGTCCATCGCCACTGAGCAGGCACCGGCTTCTGAGGCAGTTATTCGCTCAACCGATGTTCGACTCAAACCGACGACTCCTTTTGTAACCAAAACTACAGAGTTTCTTAGGCCCAGAGTACGCACTATGCCTAGAAAACCGACGACCAGAGTGCATGCACCTACTTCCATGCCACAAAAACAAATGCTTAGAATGGCTGAAGACCTTATTACGCTGATTAGGGGAAGTCAGCCTTCCCCTGCTAAGAGACAGAGTCCAGTCCCCTTCAGCTTCTACAGACCAGGAGTCCGATAACTGTGAAATTTCTGAATATGAAGACATGCCCTTATCTGCTTATGTGGATTCAGATGCAGAGGAATCCATTCCCTCTGCCTCCCCTCAGAGGATTTTTCTTTTGGTAAAACCTTGCATACCTTATGAGAGCATTTCCACTGGAAATGCCAAGACTATCCTCAGTCCAAAAAGAGACTCAGAGAATTTCTAGAGTTGCCTCAACACAGGCTCGTAGCAATACCCCCTATCCTGGATGTTGTGGATGATGTTTTTATGGAATCCAGTCTTACTCCTGACACTTTACCTCCTGTCCCTAGGAAACCAGACAGATACTATAGAGTACCTGACACTCACAAATTTCTTTTCAAGAATCTTACTGCTGACCCAGAGATCATTTCCCAGGAGCCTAAAGGTATCAAGGCTGCTACAGCCAAGAATCCCACCCCTTCAGACAGGGATTCCAGAGCTTTGGACAGATGGGGTAAGAAGGTATATACCTCTGCAACTCTTGCTATTAGGGCATTGAATTGTCAGTTTCACATGCTGAAGTACCAGCAGCATATTATGGAACTTATTGAACAAAAAGTGGCAACATTTTCAGACTGTGCAGAAAATAAAGAATTGCAGGAGCTTATGCACTCTGCAAGCCAAGTCAGCAAGCATACTTTGGAGTGTGGCTTTGATGCCCTAGAACCATCTTGCTGGGCAGCTGTCACTGGCTCTGTACTGAGAAGACATGCTTGGCTGAAGGAGCAGACCTTGCCAGACCATGTCAAATCAAAGTTACTAGACACTCCTTTGAATAAGGACTGTTTGTTTGGCACCAAAGCAGAAGAGGTTCTTAAAAAGATGATCCAAGGAAAAATGGCTCCAAAAAGACAAATAACAAAAACCAAGCGAGTACCCAAATAAGAGCTGGAGTGGATGAACGTAAAATCACGTAGTTTATTCACAAGTTGCACAGAATCACAAAGAGGCACAGAATGAACGCTGCTACTGATACAAATGCGTTTTCGTATACACACTTCTTCAGAAACTAATAACACATGTGAATCCTCTCATTTAAATACTGTGACGACCCTCAAACTGTGTTAACTATTGGATGACAAATCAACTAATTTAATTTAAATGAATTGAATGGGATTCTTTTAAAAAGCAACTGTTTAATTATACAAATATATAAAATTTAATTCTAAAAAATTAATTTTAAACAATGTTGGATTCATCTTCTCCAGTTCAGTAGTACCAACTCTGTTAATAAGAATTATATAAAAAAATGTTAAAAAATATATATGTTTGGCAAAAATGTGTGGATTTAATTCTATATCCAAAGTTTCCATAAACACCATACAATATTGACCTCTAGTGGAGAAATTAAACTTCAATGTATGTGACATTATTATAATTTGGCAGATCTCAGCTTTAATACTGGTGTAATGGAAAGCATATCATTGAGTCCGGGTTCCCTAGTGGCTTCCAAAATGATTTGCCAATATAGTTCCCGGTACTCTAATGTTGCTTCCCACATACCTCCCCGTATTTCTTTTGGCACAATCTCCAGAACAAAAAAGGAAAATGACGCTTGTGTACATGTTAACTTATGTCGATACAGTGCATTTCTAGAATTCACCTTATTAATTTCATAATGATGTTCATAAATTCTAGTCCTTAATTTACGTTCTGTTTTTCCAACGTAAAAGGAATCACATTCATTACATGAAACTAAATAGACTAAACCACTACTGTTACAGTTTGCATACCCCTTGCTCATAATTACTCTGTTTCTACTGGGAATTTCAACTGAGATTGTATTCATAATGTGTGTACATTGAGAGCATGCCCCACATTTGTATGTACCGTGCTTCGTACGGGTATCGTTTTGTCGTTTCCCTGCCCTGTACTCAAAAAGACTTAAAATTCATCCCCTTTCTGTAGATAAACTGTAATTGTCCGAGTACTGTTGGTGTAATGTCAGTGATCTGCATAAATTTGTCCCACTCCTGAGAGACCACCCTCTTGATGATGTTGGAATCACCGTTATAATCTAAAATGAACAAATCTTTATGTTGTTTGGTTTCTTTTTCAGAAATCGAAGATGGGGGTTCACTAATATCTTGACCCAATATGGGAGCAAATCTAGTCTTCCTACCTATACTCACTTCATCAATTAACTGCTGTATTAATTCAAGGGGGTAACCTATATTACTGAACATAACACTGATATTGTGACATTCTGCTTGGAAGTCTGTTTCTTTTGAGGTCATTCTACTGACCCTGACCAACTGTCCCTTAATGAGATTAAACCTAAGCCTTTTAAAAAACTTGTGACATCAGATTATAACAACTTAAACGAAGGGAAACAGCAGGATAGACACAGGGAAGATGATAACAATTTTTTTCAGTCATTTACTGTGGAAGGGGAATTCCCTTTAGATCAATCATTCCCCCCTCTACCCAGGAGGTCCAACAGAATCCGCAACAAACCTCAAACCTACTACAATTACAACAACCCATATTACCAAAGGAGAATGAACAACTGAATTCAGAAATTCAACAGGGAAATTATATAGTAGTGTCCGACAAAGTGTATACTTTTAAGGATTATAATATTTTTAATTATAGTCACATTAACATTGATCAAGGGCATTTTGAACTTTTTTCTAAGGGGTTCAAATTTGTCCCATTCAGGAAAGCGGACATAGTTAAAACGATTGTTGACCTCAAGTTATTCATCAGGAAAAAGAATTTGGCCTTATTTTTTGGCAAACAAGGAATAAATACTATTCCGGAATTAACACTAAAAAGAAAAAGCATTTTTAACCCTCCATTACACCCACAATTAAAAAATTTGGAACATATTATGGAGAAGGAAATTAGAAAGGAAGTTCTGAAACATAAAATTCATTCCAACTTAACAGTTAAAGAAAGGGAATATTTGGATTTGTTAAGGTCCGACCGCACCATTAGAATCATGCAACCCGATAAGGGGGGGCGGCACGGTAATTATGGACAGTACTGAATACGAATCCAAAATGAAAAATGAACTTCAGAACTCATCCAAATACAGTATAGCTTCAATTAATGAGGTCAATATTGCCACCACGAGGATTCACTTGACATTGGATGACCTATTATTGGAAGGTTCCATTGATTTTGATACACATAAATTCTTAGTCAATAAATTTCCTAGGGTTCCTTTGGTTTTTGGCATTCCGAAGGTTCACAAAAGTCCATTAGATCCACCTTTAAGGTTGGTGGTTTCATCTGAAGGTGCAATTACAGCACCCATTGCTCAATATTTGGACAGCAAACTTAAAGAACTAGCATATGTAGGGACCACAGTTCTCAAAGATTCGTGGGACTTTCTGAGACAATTAAAATCTGAAGTTTACAGTGACAACATAATATTCATTACATTGGACATAGTAGATCTTTTTGGTTGTATACCGCATGATACAGGGTTGAACTGGTTAGAAGAATTCATGTTAACATTTGGGAATTTCCCACACAACGATTTTAACAACATTCTCCTTCTCATGGAAGTTTTGTTAAATAACAACTTCATGTATTTTGAAGGAGAATTTTACAAACAAAACCAAGGAGTAGCGATGGGGGCAAGTTGTGCCCCTACATATGCTAACATTATTCTTTCCTGCTGGGAATTCAAATTTATTCTCAATAGTAGGTTTAAGGATTGTTGGTCATTATACAAACGTTTTTTAGATGACATTTGCCTGTTATGGATGGATACTGAGGATAAGTTTTTTGAATTTTTGAAATATGCACAAAGTACTACTAATTTTCTTAAATTTACTTACTCTATGGATAAGGATATTCTTTATTTTCTGGACATGTGTATTTCTAAGGAAAATGGAAGTTTTTGTTCAAAAATTTTTAGAAAGAAAACTTTCTCGAATTCATATCTTCATTTTAACAGTGGTTACCCTTATTTTCAAAAGAAAAATCTCATTAAGGGACAGTTGGTCAGGGTCAGTAGAATGACCTCAAAAGAAACAGACTTCCAAGCAGAATGTCACAATATCAGTGTTATGTTCAGTAATAGAGGTTACCCCCTTGAATTAATACAGCAGTTAATTGATGAAGTGAGTATAGGTAGGAAGACTAGATTTGCTCCCATATTGGGTCAAGATATTAGTGAACCCCCATCTTCGATTTCTGAAAAAGAAACCAAACAACATAAAGATTTGTTAATTTTAGATTATAACGGTGATTCCAACATCATCAAGAGGGTGGTCTCCCAGGAGTGGGACAAATTTATGCAGATCACTGACATTACACCAACAGTACTCGGACAATTACAGTTTATCTACAGAAAGGGGATGAATTTTAAAAGTCTTTTTGAGTACAGGGCAGGGAAACGACAAAATGATACCCATACGAAGCACTGTACATACAAATGTGGGGCATGCTCCCAATGTACACACATTATGAATACAATTTCAGTTGAAATTCCCAGTAGAAACAGAGTAATTATGAGCAAGGGGTATGCAAACTGTAACAGTAGTGATTTAGTCTATTTAGTTTCATGTAATGAATGTGATTCCTTTTACGTTGGAAAAACAGAACGTAAATTAAGGACTAGAATTTATGAACATCATTATGAAATTAATAAGGTGAATTCTAGAAATGCACTGTATCGACATAAGTTAACATGTACACAAGCATCATTTTCCTTTTTTGTTCTGGAGATTGTGCCAAAAGAAATACGGGGAGGTATGTGGGAAACAAAATTAGAGTACCGGGAACTATATTGGCAAATCATTTTGGAAGCCACTAGGGAACCCGGACACAATGATATGCTTTCCATTACACCAGTATTAAAGCTGAGATCTGCCAAATTATAATAATGTCACATACATTGAAGTTTAATTTCTCCACTGGAGGTCAGTATTGTATGGTGTTTATGGAAACTTTGGATATAGAATTAAATCCACACATTTTTGCCAAACATATATTTTTTAACATTTTTTAATATAATTCTTATTAACAGAGTTGGTACTACTGAATTGGAGAAGATGAGTCCAACATTGTTTAAAATTAATTTTTTAGAATTAAATTTTATATATTTGTATAATTAAACAGTTGCTTTTTAAAAAAATCCCATTCAATTCATTTAAATTAAATTAGTTGATTTGTCATCCAATAGTTAACACAGTTTGAGGGTCGTCACAGTATTTAAATGAGAGGATTGACATGCGTTATTCGTTTCTGAAGAAGTGTGTATACGAAAACGCATTTGTATCAGTAGCAGCGTTCATTCTGTGCCTCTTTGTGATTCTGTGCAACTTGTGAATAAACTACATGATTTTACGTTCATCCACTCCAGCTCTTATTTGGGTACTCACTTGGTTTTTGTTCTTAAAAAGATGGAAGAAAAAGCTAAGTCTATGCAGACTGTTAAATAATTCTTACAAGTGCAACCCCTAGATTCAGTAGGCATTGCCCTTGCCCCCTCCAAGCCTTGTCAAACCAGACCCAGGGGAAACAGACCACCCAGACTACAGTCTCGGGGTATGCAGAGATCTAAGCAATGGAGTGCCCCCACCCTTAAAGCAGGGAGTGGTAAGCCACCTCCTTATGGAAAAAGCTCACAATGACTTCTTTACTTCACTCCCCAGCCCTCCCCAATTGCTTGTGCCCCTAGAAGGAAAACCTGCCCTTCATGCAAAAAACTGGATGTACATCACTCAGGACCGGTGGGTCCTCAACATTGTATCCCAGGGGTACAAATTTTACTTCCATTCACTGCCAACCCCAAGCGGGTTTCCAGACCTTCCTCCAAACCAGTGGGAAGAGGCTCAAAACCAAGTACTTTCCCTACTCAATATCAGAGCTATTCAGCCGGTTCCAGTAGAACAGAGGGGTCAAGGATTCTACTCCGGACTCTTCCTGGTACCCAGGAAAGAGGGCTCTTGGCGCCCAATCCTGGATCTTTCCATTCTCAACACCTTCCTGGTGGTACCAAAATTCAAAATGCTTACCCTGCAACAGCTTTTTCCTATGCTAGCCAAGGATGCCTGGTTAGTCACCCTAGGCTTAAAGGAAGCATATCTGCATATCCCCATAAGGGAATCATGCAGGAAGTATTTACATTTCAGGGCAGGGTCTATGCATTATCAGTTCTCTGCACTTCCCTTTGGCTTATCTACTGTGCCCAGAGTATTCACAAAATGCCTGGCTCCATTCATTGCATACTGCAGGCAGAGAAATATCCAAATTTACCCGTACTTGGATGAATGCCTGATTCAAGCGGGCAGTCAGGAATTTCTGCTGTAGCACCTGACATTTTTGAAAAACCTTCTCACCTCCTTGGGGTATGCCATCAATGAAAAAAAATCAAAACTGGTACCCAGTCAAAAGATTGTATTCCTGGGAGCAAGCTTGGACACAACTTCCCAGATGGCATTCCTCACCTCAGAAAAACAAGTCTATCTGACAGACTACTTCAAACAAACGGCCACCATAACCCAGCTATCTGCAAGAAAAATACTGCAAGGCCTAGGGTTCATGGCCTCATGTATACTGCTGATTCCATATGTAAGACTGCATATGAGGAAACACCAATGGTACTTAAAAAGTCTTTGGTGCTAACATTCTCAGGACCTGGAAACAGTCATTCCTATCATACCCTGTCTAAGGACAGAGTTCCTCTGGTGGGCAGAAGCATGCAACCACAACAAGGGGCTGCCCCAAGCCACCGTACACACAGATGCATCAGACTATGCCTGGGGGGCACACATGGACGGAAAATGTATTCAGGGCCACTGGAGCCCAAGTCAAATTCATCTGCACATCAACCAAAAAGAGATGCTAGCTGTACAGAATGCCCTGACAGCTTTCAGATCCCTAATCTTTCCAGGACAACTTCTAATAAAAACAGACAATACCACAGTTATGTGGTACATAAACAAGCAGGGGGGAACCCATTCCTAACCACTCTGCAGGCTAGCCATGGCCCTGTGGAACACGGCCTTGGACATTCAAGTCCATCTGCAAGCTCAGTTCCTGCCAGGCAAACAAAACTTACTGGCAGACAACTTAAGCAGAAATCTCCTAGACCCACGTGAGCGGCAATTGGAGCACAGCACCTTCAAACTTCTGATTCAGAAATGGGGGACCCCAGAGGTGGATCTCTTTGCCTCCCCCTACAACCACCAGCTCAGCAAATTCTGCACCAGGAATCCTCACAGCAGGGCCTGGAAAGTGGATGCCCTATCTTTTCAGTGGGTAAATCTCTCAATCTATGCCTTTCCCCCTCTGCCCCTCCTTTCAAGAGTATTACTCAAGATAAAGCAGAACAGACCAAGGACAATTCTGATTGTCCCGAACTGGCCATGCCAGCACTGGTACCCACTCCTGCGCAGCCTGCCATCGGTGCCACCCTGGCACCTACATCAGAATCCAACCCTCCTCTCTCAGCAGGAGGGACAGATTCTGCATCCACAACTGCAAATCCTAAATCTTTCAGCCTTCTTATTCCTTGAATTCTCCCCCAGCAACCTTAAGCAAACAGGTGCTGGACGTCATTCTCGAAGCCAGAAGATCCAGGACAAGAAAATCCTATGCTGATAAGTGGAAAAGGTTCTGCTCATGAATTCAGTCTAAAGGAGAGGACACACCACTGCCCTCTATGCTTCTTATCCTGGATTACCTAGCAGATCTACTCCACAAAGGCCTGTCCTTCTCCTGCATTAAGATACATGCCTCAGTCATTTCTGCTCATTACAACACTGAGCCACCTCTCTTCTCGCACGCTCTTATCAAACCATTCCTGAGAGGGGCAAACAACTTAAGGCCACCAAGGAAAGCACCCACCCCTGCTTGGGACCTTAACTTTTGTACTGGAAAAGCTCACGCTCCCCCCTCTTTGACCCTGCTGCATCAGCAGAGTTAAAATTCCTCTCTTGGAAAACAGCCTTGCTTCTAGCCATCACTTCAGCTAGAAGAGTGTCTGAGCTACAAGCACTCATGGGTGTGGAACCCTTCATTATTTTCCATGCTGACAGGGTTTCCCCTCAGGACTAACCCTTCCTTTATGTCCAAAGTGATGTCCAGTGTGGCTCTCAATCAATCCATCCATTTGCCAACCTTCTTCCCTAATCCTCAAAATAAAGGGGAAAGGATCCTGCACTCCTTAGATGTGCACAGACAGCTCAGATTCTACCTTTGTAGGATTAAGCCATTCAGAAAATCTGACCAGCTACTAGTCAGCTTTGCAACAGGGGCAGAGGGCAAGGCCATTTCAAAACAAACCAATTCCAAATGGACAGCACACTGCATCCATTTCTGCTACAAGCACCATGGGAAACCAACCCCTCAGGGGGTCAGAACACATTCCACTAGGGCAACATGAAGAGCAGATGAAAAAATAAGAGGATATATCAGAGGATGTTCTGTCAACTCGGGGACAGAAAAAAGTTGTGTCTGTGTCTGTGTGTGTGTGTGTGTGTGTGTGTGTGTGTGTGTGTCTCTCTGAATATGTGTGTGTGTGTGTGTGCGTGTGCGTGTGTGCGTGTGCGTGTGTGTGTGTGCGTGTGTGTGTGTGCGTGTGTGTGTGTGTCTGAATATGTGTGTGTGTGTCTGAATATGTGTGTGCGTGTGTGTGTGTGTGTGTGTGTGTGTGTGTGTGTGTGTGTGTCTGAATATGTATGTTTGTGTGTGTGTCTGTGTGTGTGTCTGAATATGTATGTGTGTGTGTGTCTGTGTGTGTGTGTGTCTCTGAATATGTGTGTGTGTGTGTGTGTGTGTGTGTGTGTGTGTGTGTGTGTGTGTGTGTGTGTGTGTGTGTGTGTGTGTGTGTGTCTGAATATGTATGTGTGTGTGTCTGTGTGTGTGTGTGTGTCTGTGTGTGTGTCTGTGTGTCTGTGTGTCTGTGTCTCTCTGTGTGTGTATGTGTCTGTGTGTGCCAGTGTGTGTCTCTGTATATGTGTCTCTGAATATGTGTGTGGGTGTGTTTGTGTGTCTGTGTGTGTGTGTGTGTGTGTGTGTGTGTGCGTGTGTGTGTGTCTGTCTGAATATGTGTGTGTGTCTGAATATGTGCATGTGTGTAGGAGAGTGAATGGGGGAATGTCTGTACCAATGTGATGCTTGGGCCTCCTGAGGTGCTTACCACAGGAAAGTGTTAATTAGCATGCCCAATAATTACCAGCAACTCAGAGACATGCAGATTAACTGATAATGAAATATTTCCTCATTGCAACTAACATGCCTCTGAATTACATTTTCCACAATCAGAGAAACAGTCCTATTTGACCACAGCTCTTACCCCTGCAGTGGGGTTCCTTCTGAATTCCAGAGCTAATTTCAAGATTTCTCAGCTGTTAGCCATCTTCCTTTGTTCAGCACAACTGTGGAGGCCTTTTTCACTGTGTGTACTAAATCTGCACTTCTTATGTATATCCTATAGAGGAGGAAAAGTTTTAAAAATGAAACAACAAACAAGCGGTCAGATATAATAAACCAGGAGTAGTATCTCATACTGAAACAATGCATCGTAATACATCACATCGTCTAGACTACTGTTTTTTATGAAACATTCTTTTTTTCCCAAAATATTTTTTTTATTTTCAATTAAAATAACATTTACATAATATTTTTAAATATCATTTTAAACTATATACAATATTTACAATAGCCTGACTTTCAATTATATACACTGTATGTTATTAAATATAGAATTAACAGATCAGTTATCAGAGATACAATATTGATTATTGCAGAGTGCCCAACAAAGATATAACTTTCTTCCAAGGATTATTTACCAATGGCCTGGGAAAGATTCGTAGTTCTTTGATTTTTATTTCCATTGATGCAGTTATCTTCAGTAAAGTGTAGAATTCTTCATAGGTCGGGGGTGTATTTGAATTCCACCTTCTGTTTATGCATTTCCTAGATATAGCAAGTATTGTCCATAACAAATACATATTTGTCTTATTCAGGTAGGGACCTTCATTTACATTTAGTATAATACTTTAGTTAAGGTAAAGGATTCATTAAATAAAGTTTGTAAAAAATGATTGATTCCATTCCAATATGATTTAATTTTATTACATTCATAAAAAATATGAATCCAGTCTGCTTTATTTGACTTTTCACACCTCCAGCAAAAACCATTTGTAGTAGTACTGATCTTTTTAATTCTATCTGGTGTTAAAAATGTTCTATGTAAGTATTTCCAGTTAAATATTTTCCAGTACTGCGTGTTAGAGGTGTAATTAACTGATAGTAAAATGTTAGTTTTAATTTCTTCTGTTAACTGCAATGAGTGACCTTTTGTTAAGAACTGTCAGTATGATGATTTGGGAATTGTTTTATATTTTATTAACTCTTTATATAGATTTAAAATGGAATTTTTCTTTTCACAACTATTATGTATAAATTCATACAGAAAACTTATTAGACATGGAATATCTTTAAATGAGGAATTATTAATTAATCTGCATACATCTTGAGTGTACATTAGAATGCTTTGTAAAGTTTAACCTGTCCTGTGTTTGAATATTGTAAGCAGTTTTCATCATATGTAGCTCTAAAACATTTAATTTATTTACACATTGAAACCAGCATAAAAATCCATTTTGTTCCTGGGAGGTTATTGTTTCCCTATATATTTTGATAGGAAAGTTCTTAGTGATGGTAAATGGGGTTAAAAGGTCAAACCAACGTTTTAGATTTATGTTTGCATTGATAAGTTTCCTAAAGGAATTGATGTAATGATTAATCAGTGTTGTTTTAGAAGGTTTTGTTATATTATATTGTATACTTATGCATATTATGTACCAGGGTTTGTTTGATTTGTCTACTATTAAACATTTTTTAACAGATTAAATTCATTGTTAATATAGCCATTGTTAATTCTTTTCAGTTGGCAAAATAATTTGGGTTTATCCAGTCTATTGTAGTTTTAAGCACAGATGCTTTTATATATGTTTCTATTTCTGGGAAGTTCAATCCTCATTGTTTCCAGGGTTTAATGTGATGAGTTAGAGCTATGTTATTAAACATGAGTTTATTTCTTTAAGAATGCATCTTTCAGGAATTAACTGTATTGCTAATGCTACATATAGTATTTTTGGCAGTAAGACTATTTTTATTAATTGCAGTGTCTTCAAAAGTTAATATAATTTTGTTCCACTTTTCTATATATAGTTTTATTGTTTCAATAATGTTTTTATAATTTATTAATATTGTTTCGTTTATATTTTTGCATAACACTATTCCTAAATAATTTAGCGTAAGTTCTTGTTTTCCTGTGATGGATTTATCTGTAACGTGTAGTTCTTTTTTCTTATTTAAAAATAGAAATTTTGATTTTGATCTATTAAAGTGTAGACCTGAAATCTTATAAAATGTCTCCATTACTTCTTCTAGCTCTTCTAATGACTCTCTGGAATTTGATAGGGTTTATAAAATATCATCAGAAAAAAACATTATTTTAGATACGTACTGGTCATAGACTTCTATTCCTTTTATTCTTGGATTATTGCATATTATTTCTGCAAGTATTTCTGTAGCCAAAGCAAATAAAATAGGAGAAAGGAGGCATCCTTGTTTAGTACCTTTCGTTATATGGATAGATTCTGAGGGAAAGGACCTAATTTAATGTAGGATAAGTTATTAATATATATTTTTTTTTAGTAATAAGATGACAGGAGGAGGAAATTCAAATAATGCTAAAGTTTTAAATAGATATTCCCAGTTGAGGGAATCAAAGACTTTTTTTATGTCTAATCCGATTACAGGTGTTTCTCTATCTTCTTTATTCCATAATCCATAAGAGTAAGTATCCTTTTAATATTATCATGCGTGTGCCTGTTATATAAAAATCCAGTTTGATCATTATTAATGGTCTTTGAAAGTAGGATTTTCATTTTGGTAGCTAGGATTGACATGAATATTTTGTAATCATTATTCAGTAATGATATAGGTCTGTATGAGGTGCAAAGGTCTGATGGTTTATTAACTTTTAGAATTGGTGTTATGAGAGAATATTTCCATGAAGGTGGTATTTTTGCTTCTGACTGGACTTCTAGCAAAGTTTTATGAAAAAGGGAGATTACTGTTGAAGGGAAGAGTTTGTAAATTTTTGTAATTATACCATCTATCCTGGAGCTTTGTTATATTTACTTTCTTTTATCTTGTCAACAATTACTTCGTAGAATATAGGTTTTTGCAGGTCTAGTTTTAAGTTTTCTGGAGTTTTTTTTTATATTGATAAGGTTTGTATCTAAGTTTATTTGGTTGGTATCTAAATCTTCTTTTTTGAAGTGTTCCATATAATGGAACTGAAATGCTTCAAGGATGTCTCCTATATCTGATACTTTTTTCCCTTTCTTTTCATGATATATACTACTAATGTTATTTGCTTTAGATTGTATTTTAATTCTTGTAGATAAGTTAGGTAGATATCTTGGGGAGGTGGCTAATGAGTTTATTTTTAATTTTTCCAAGACTAGACACTTTTTTTGTGTTAGAATTTCATTATATGTTTTATTTAACTCCTCTATTTCTTTTTTTACTTCTGGACAATTCTGATTTGTTTTTTAGATTTTGCTGTCAAGAGTCTGGTTTGCAAGTCTAATTATTCAGATTCCCACTCTCTAACTTTGTTTTTGTACCAGCTAAGGGTCTTACCAAATAAATATGCTTTTAATGAGTCTCAAACCATGACTCTACTGATTTCTGTTGTATTAATTTCAAGAAATAATTGTAGTTCTGACAACATCCAGGGTCTGAATTCTTTAATTTTCATGATATATGATGGAATTCTAGTTGTGAGGATTAAAGGTTTAAACTCTATTTGGAGCTTCATTATCAGAGTCATGATCTGAGAAGGGGCATGGAACTATTGAGAAGTTGAGGATTTTTGTTTGTAAACCTTGAGCTACGAATAATTTGTCTATTCTGGTTTGTATTCCAAACCTATGGTCTTTATGGGAAAATAATAAGGATTTATAATCTTTTACTTTAAAAATGTAAATTAAATGAATCAGTCCGTCTTTTTAAGGATTTTGAAATAGCTGCTATGCGAAAAGACTTCTTGGTGGTTTCAGAAGCTTCTAAGGTACAATTAAAGTCTCCTCCCAGTATAAGATTTCCTTTATAATTGTTGGAAATAAAATCTAGGTGTTTTTTTAACCATTCCTGCTCCAATTCCTGGGAACCAATACAGATTAGCTAAGATCCATATTCTGTTATTAAATTTAATTATGACAAATGCTAGCAGACCTTCTTTGTCTTCATATTTATAAATAACTTTTGGAGTGATTGTTTTTCTTCCAGAGAATTGATACTCCTTTTGTCTTTGTTCTATAGGAGGATTGAGCTAAGACTGTATAGTCCTTAGGGTTCCAAATAAAGCTATCATTAGTCTTAAAATGCATTTCCTGGAGAAATACTACTTGTGCCTTATTTAGATTTAAATATTTTACTAAGTTTGATCTTTTATTTGCATTATTTAAGCCACTAGTATTTAATGATAAGAATGTTAAATCCATTTCAAGTTATTGTTGTAAGAAACTTTTTGCTTCTTTTTTATTTTGATTATAGTAGTTATACCATATTCTCTGATAACATTGAATATTTTTAAGTGTGTAAACTTGGGAGTGTAATTTAATGTTCTTTCTACTGTAAATACAAGTAGGGTAAAATTTTGGTCAGGCTTTAAAAAAGTACCTCTATAAAACATTAATTCTAAAGTATCAAATACAAGTAAATATGAATTTCCCATTAAACATGGAATGAAAGTCATTCCTAATTCAATAGATAAAGATAGGTCTGTCGGATTATCACTCATACCTTTAACCAACAATATCAACTGAGCTCCATATGTTAAATTATTACATGGAGAATTTTCTTAAAAGAGATATGAAATTCTATATTATTCTAATATTATTCTATAGTATTTTATATATCAGGATGGAATGTTAGTAGTGTAAACAATTATTAAGTTGACTTAGAAAATATCCAGTATTTAGTTACCCTTAAGAGATCCCAAATATGTCAGACATGTCATTTTGGATAAATTAAATGCAACAGAGGAGCATACACTAAAGCCAACAACAAAGAGATTATTACTAAAATAATTTGACTAAAAGGACTCTACAGGAGACAATGAGTGATTACCAATGAAATATGAATTTACTGTAGGTGTACTGTCTTCCTTTACTTTCCCAGTCTTCAGCTCACCAACTTCAACTTACACTTATGAAAATACATGGCTTATCAGTGGTATCCTGACTCTGAGTAGAGGCACCCTACATTCTAGTGTGCAGCGCTTTTACATATTTATAGATTTACAAAGCAGAGTCTAAGAATGAACTATGATCCCCCTGACAATTCCCATCCTGCATAAGGCACCTCCTGCTTCCAGAATGGGTAATCACATCAGGTCTAGAATGAATGTGAAGGTACCTATATGGTAATCAAGACTTACCGTAGGTAAGTATGATTCAAATAGTATTTAGAGCATCTTAGAGAGTTCTCAGGGCAGTTAGAATACTCTTAAGCTTCTCCTCCCTTGACCAAAAACAGAGATTTCCCTTCCCTTTCTTTCCCTTGTTTTAAAGCAGTACTAATAAAAGAAATTAAGCAAACATAGGTAAACAGTAATAACATTCAGTAGTCCATCTTGTACATGACTCACAATCCATTAAACAAGTCAGTGACTAACATCACTTTAGTAAACATTATAAAGACAAATTAGAAATTTCCTAGCTCTTTATATTTTCTGATAAAGCAAAAAGTTAACAATAAGCTATTTTAACTAAAAGTATAAAACATTTCAATTTTTCCTTGCATGTATACATTTCTATTTATATTGTAGTGTCAATAGATGTCTTTGAAATCTGTACAATACTTCACTTCTTCAAATCATTCCTTTTTCAATTCAAGTTTTGTTTTGTCAAAACGGCAACAACATTTCAAGGGCACAATTAATATTTAGACTGATGTTTTAAATAAATAACTTAGTTGCCAATTGAGTAAGTTTAGAATGTATGGTTAGTGCAAATATACCATGTTGCAAAAATAATATGTATTTTTTCGTGTGCTCTAGAGCCAGTCATGTGCAAGTGACATATATAATGTAGCATATATAGAGCAGATAGCTTATGGATTCAGGTTGTAAAAGTAAGTTATTAATCAGGCAGTTTCGTTTAAATTCACAAGTAATTTGGGGAGATTTCAGTTGACTTTCCAGGAATGTGTAGTCCAATGTGAATAACTGAGTCCACTTTTCCTCATAAACATATGTCACAATTCATTAAATTAAGCAGAGTCTAACATCTGTCCGATAATCATTATAAAGACAAAGAATAGTAATTTCCTAGCTCTTCAAACTTTCTGATATCGCAAAATGTTGACAGTAAGCTATTTTAACTGGAAGACTAAAACATTTCAATACTTCCTTGTGAATATATATTTTTACTTTTACTGTAGTGTCAAGAACTGTCTTTGAAATTTATGCATTACTTCACTTCTTTCAAGTCATTCTTTTTACAGTTCAGATTATATTTTGTCAAAATGTCGATAGCATTTCAAGGGCACATTTAATATTTCAACTGATATTTTAAATGAATAGCTATCAGTTACCAAGTGAGTTTGTACAGAGTATGAGGTAACTGCAAAGATAACATGTTGCAAAAAGTAATATGTATCTTTTCATATGCTCTAAAGACTGACAGTTTCAAGTAACATATAAAATGAAACTTTTACAGTGCAAACAGTTTGTGAAATCAGCATGTTAAACTGAGTAATACTTTTTAATCAAGCAGCTGCATTTAAGTGCATAAGTAGTTTGGGAACATTTCAGTTGTGTTTCCAGGAATATGTAATCCTATGAGGATAAATCATAAAATATTTACAAATAGTCCTATTATGTATTTATTTTACCTTGTTTAGGTTGTTTTTCATTTTAATAACTAAACAACATTACTTTTTCTTATTATTTGTTATCTGTGAGGCTAAATGCACTAAACGGGTTCACAGTGTCCTTAGAAACTGTAGCAGTTGTTTACTGTTGCTATGTCAACGCAAATAGAATGTGAAGAAAAAAGAAGTTATGTCTTACCATAACGTTACATCTGTATTGCTGATCCTCGGTCAGTCATTACGCATGGGTATCGGTTCCGAGCTCGGAACCGAGCCGGACATTTTCCAATCTTGCGTCAGCTTCAAACTTTCAAGCTAAACTCTTACCCACAATTCCCTTCTCCCTTTTACCTCAGATTGAGTTTGCAAGTTAAAGAAGCTAGAGGCTACCTGTGGTCAAATAACCTAAGATAACTGGATGGTGAGATCCACTAGAAACCACAGGAGGGTCGTAATGACTGAACAAGGATCAACAATACAGATGGAATGTTATGGTAAGACATAACTTCTTTATCTGATATTGTTAATCCTCGTTCATTCCTTACGTATGGGACAGAGTCCCCAGCTACCTCTGTTCCTGGGAGGCTCTCATGGAAGGATATTCCTGAGCACCATAGAACCAAAAAATGCTCTTCCACTGGAGGCCAAAATCCAATTTGTAATGATTTATGAAGGTATGAGGTCTAGCCCAAGTTGCAGCTGCACAGATGTCATGTAAAGAAGCTCTGGCATGGAAGGCAGCCGATGTTGCCACCGACCTTGTTGAATGAGCTTTCATGGTAGTAGGCAAGGAGATATTACGTTGTGTGTAAATAAAGGTCACACAGTCCTACAATCATCTAGCTAATATGACCTTAGCAACAGCCGATCCTAATCTAGATTCAGAAAAGGCCAAAAATAACTGGTCAGATTTACGGGTTTAGTCCTGTTTAAGTAAAAATGGATTTGCCTGTGGATATCTAGGGTATGTAGGCAATACTCTCCTCTGTTTGAATGGTTGGGAAAGAAAACTGGCAATTCAATGGCTTAAGTAATGGACATTTCAGAGATCACTTTAGGCAGAAATGACGGATTAGTTCTCAGAGACATTCTATCTCTATGAAAAATCAAGTATGGAGACTTGATACATAAAGCTTGAAGTTCAGAAATACGTCTGACAGAAGTAATAGTGACCAAAAACAAGGTTTTCCATGACAAACACTTGAGGTCACAAGAAGAGGCTGGTTCAAAAGGTGCCATTGTCAGAGCTTGTAGAACTAATGATAAATCCCATGGTTGAATAGGTTCTCTAAAAGGTGGCTTCAGATGATTCACACCTTTTATGAAGGTCTTGCACAATTTATGGGACATAAGAGAGGAATCTTGGACACCCTCATGAAAATTAAAAATTGCAGCCAAATGAACTCTAATGGTAGAGGCCGATAGACCCGATTGAAACAGGTGGCCAGATAGTCTAGTATTATCGACACTGGTGCTGAAGGGATCTACTTGTTTATCTTTCAGCCAACAGGTAAATCTTTTCCACTTGCTCAGATAAGTAATTCTAGTGGAAGACTTATGAGAAGCAATGAGAATATCACGTAGTGGTAAAGAAAGATCATTCATAGGTTCATAGGTTCATACTAGGCTATCTGCCCTGGGGCAATTATAAGCCTAGCCCGATTCTGTATGGCTTATGCCACCCCTTGATTTGAGTATACTGTGCCCTTTTTAAGGTTTAGTTTACTGTGCCTCTGTCCAATAGTGACACAGGAGTAATCCCTGGGACAAACCTACGATCCCCCATCCACCAAGTCTGGGAGTTGCATCCCAGGTTTCTAACATAACTGAAAAAAGCCTTATGATTGTCTTTGGTGTCCTGTGCAATTTTTCTCTCGAAGCTGACCTTGGAGGATTTTATGAGGGATCGTAATTTTTTGCTAGTACTGATCAGAGATGCCTTCCCTATTAGGGATTTTGCTCTCATGTAGTAGCTTCCTCCTTCTGTTGTACAGTTTATTTATGGCAGGGGTCCACCAGACTGGATGCCTGCCTTTGGATGATTGGGTCTTGGTTTTGTTTGGGATAGCATGATCCATGCATTCCTGGAGATGTCCGTAGAATGCGTTTATATAGGATTCTGCAGTTTGGGCCGCAGTTTCCACTGTCCCTGGGGCCTTGAAGGATTCCACTTCGGTTTTGAGAAGTGAGAAGTTTGCTTTTGAGAAGTTTTTCACTGTGGTTTTCTGGGCTGGGGGTGGGGTCGGGATGTGGACATCCAGTGAAATTAATTTATGGTCTGATCTTACCAATGAGGGATATACTTCTGGTGTGGAGCATAGAGTCCCCATGTTGGTAATGATCAGGTCTAGTATGTTGTCCCCTCTTGTGGGAGTGGTGACTAGTTGTTCCATAGCATTTGAGTTTATAATTTCCAGGAACCTTTGGGCTAAGGTGCTGGGGCTTGAGTAGTGCTCCCCGTCAATTTTTTGGGTAGTTAAAGTCGCCCAATATAATGGTGTTCGGAGAGATCTTCATGTTCTCCAATGTTTTCAGGAAAGCCGAGTGTGATTCCTGACTTTGAGAGGGTGGTCTGTAGGATGCTATAAACTGAAAAGCAGTCTTGCCTACTGTTAGTTGCACATGGATGGTCTCCAGTACTTCGTGCAATGCCACTAACCTGGAGGTGTGGATATCCTTGATAAATATGGAAACTCCCCCTCCTTTTGTGGTTCGGTCCTGGTTTTGGGGCCGAAAAGCATGATATGAGGTATAGCTTGGTAGTGCTGGGGTGCTCTCTGGAGCCTTGAACCAGATTTCTGTCACTGCACAGATATCGATGTTCTCCATACTGAGGAGAGCTTCGAGTGTGTGCATCTTGAGGTTAAGACTTCTGGCGTTTAGCAGCATTACCCTTAGTTTCTTGTTCCTTGTGCTGTCTATGGGGGTGGGTTTGACTTTTGAGCCTTGCCTAAAAAAGGCACTATGGGGGTGGCAAGAGCCTTTGCCAATATCTGAAAGCCCAGTAGTGACAGGTGCAAGCCGTCCCTAGTGAAGCAATGTGGCTTGTCGAGCATGTCATCCCAGGCTGACAGACACTGGATCCCCTTTGAATGACACCAAAATTTTAGCCAATTGTTAAAATCGATCATTTTGTCTTTGTACTGTGGCATCACTCTAGGTGAGGGTAAGATGCTGCTCAAGGTCAGGGTCATACCAGCCTGGGCTACATGATCAGAGAGCTCCTCTATGTCTCTTTTCATGTAGTCCAGGGAGGTACGTCTCAGGTCATTCACACCAGCATGTACAATGACTGAGTCGTATTTGTATTTGCTTTGGAGTGACCTGAGTGCTTGCGTTATGTGGCGGATCCTAGCACCCGACAGGCAGCTCACCGTGACCTTCTCTTTATTCAGCCTGGTGAGTGGGATGTCAGTGTGTCTGACAATAGAGTCACCTATTACAAGAGTATCAGGTGTGTTATTCAGCCTTAAGGGCTGTTGCTGCTTGGCACACTGACTTTGTGGGTTATGTGTTGTGCGTGTTTTGTTTTGAGGTAGCGTTTGCTTGGATGTCTGCTTTGGAGGTCTCTGTTGCTTAGGTAGATTCATATTTAGAGCCTCCAAGTATGTTTTTGTGTATTTATGTGTTTGGTTCGCTGATGTGGTGGGACTATGTGATACTGGAATTGTGTTGTGTGAGGTTACCTTCTCCTCCTGACTGGTTACACCAGTTTTAGATGAGAGAGCTCAGCCTCCAATTTGGCTAAATAGTTGCATCTCTCACATATATTTGAACCTGTTTGGAGGAGGAGAGGGTTGTCCGTGTACATGAGACAGTTGTAACATTGCCTCAAAATTCCCAGATTCACCAGCTGGACTGGAGAGGAAACCATTGACTGACCTTTGGACATGCTAGAGTAATATAGGGAAACTGAATTTAAGACAGACCAATAGAGGACAGGGTAATCGTAGAGAGTATAAGAGTAAGTAGTGCTTATGGTTTAATAGCGCTAACTTGTAGGATTACTTAATTGGGCCAGTGAAGGGCCTTAGAATGAGAATATGGTGTTTAAATTGAGAGATATTTCAGTTCTAAGGGAAAAAGTGAAGAGCAGACTTTGTGGACCCAGGAATAGTTTAAACCCAATTAGGCGGCGCTGCCCTCTGTTGCGCTATGCTCAAAAACGTGCAAAACTGCACAAAATAGGGTTTTAAGAGAGGAAGATGAAGGAGTTTTGGAATTGACCCAAAATGGCCAATAAAACTACAGTTTCAAGTCAGTAACCACTCCCACAGGGGCAGGCAGGCTGCTCAATGTTTTTCACTGCCACTGATCAACAGAGAGACTTCCCTTTAGCCCAAGCAAAAAATGGCCTCACAGAAACTTACAAGCAGTTCAAGAACAGCAAGCCTGTAACTGAACTTTTTTAAATCTCAGAAAAGTGGGAAAAAAGCAAGATTTTTTAGTTTTTTTGTTTTTTTCAGAGATAGCAGAGGTTCACAAGTATCAACAAGTTATAACAGTGCAGTAAATGACCCCACACAAGAGTGCTAGGCTAAAGACAGATAAAATGCAAGTTTTGAGAAAAAAAACGATTTTAAAAATAAGTGCAAACAGGAAATTCAGTAAACAGCTCTAGGTTGTGCTCTAAATACAGTTACTAATGCAGAAATCTAGTTTAACAACCCAGAAAATGCTCAAAATAGGCGGCTATGCAGAAAAACTTAGCAAATAAACAGAGGAAAAATACTTAAAATCTCAAAAGTGGCTCCTTTCTTCTCTCAGCGTTTTCTCCTCTCGGTGGGTGATTCACCAACAGCCAACAAGCCTGAAAAGATGCCAAAAACACGAGGCAACCAGGTTTTAAGAGAGGAAGATGAAGGAGTTTTGGAATTGACCCAAAATGGCCAATAAAACTACAGTTCAAGTCAGTAACCACTCCCACAGGGGCAGGCAGGCTGCTCAATGTTTTTCACTGCCACTGATCAACAGAGAGACTTCCCTTTAGCCCAAGCAAAAAATGGCCTCACAGAAACTTACAAGCAGTTCAAGAACAGCAAGCCTGTAACTGAACTTTTTTAAATCTCAGAAAAGTGGGAAAAAAGCAAGATTTTTTTTTTTTTTTTTTTTTCAGAGATAGCAGAGGTTCACAAGAATTCTGCCTGGCAGGAATTGGAGTAGCCAAGCCGTTAGCTTCAGGCTGTTCAGGTTGGGATGAATCAGGTTCTGTGGGTGTGAGATCAACTCCGGGATTGGATGGAGAATCCATGGTCGATCTAGTAGGTGAGGCCAAAGGAATGGGAACCAAATCTGCCGTGGCCAATATGGTGCTATGAGGATTACCTTGCTCTTCAACTGTCAAGCTTTCTTCAGAAACTGGGGAATGAGAGGAAAGGGCGGAAATGCGTAGAGAAGACCCAAGGGTCAATCGTGGACTAGAGCATCCCTGGGTAACTGTCCCAGAGGGGGAATCAGGGCGAAGTAGTTGCTGCATTTGTAGTTGGTCGGGGATGCAAAGAGGTCGCAGCAAGGACAGCCCCAGCAGTGGAAGATCTCTGCTGCTATCAAGGGATTCAGGGACTACTCATGAGGTTGCAGAATTCACCTGCTGAGTCTGTCTGCTATCACGTTGAAACTCCCGGGAATGTGCGTTGCTAGAAGAAAACGGTTGGTAGCCATCACCCATTGCCATATCCTCATGGCCTCTCGACAAAGGGGGTAAGATTTGGTTCCACCTTGCTTGTTGATGTACCAGACCACCACCATGTTGTCTGATTGAATTGCAGTTGTCCCAGACAAGCAGCAGGGGATGGAATGCTTGCAATGCCAGAAGCACCGCCCTCAGCTCTAGAACATTTATATACAGATGGGCCACCAGCTGGGACCAAGGGCCTTGGACTGTCTGAACCTGACATAGCCCCCCCCCACCCCATCAGGGAGGTGTCCATGGTCACTGTGGCCTTGGGTTGCTGGGGGGAATGGGGCGAGACCATTGTGAGAGATTGTGTGTCATCCACCAGTTTAAATCCTGTTTGCACCTGTGGGTTACTCGAATCATGGCTGAAAGAGGATGCTGAAAAGGATACCATTGGGTGAGCAGTAGCCATTGTAGAAGCCTCATGTGAAACCTGGCCAGGGGAACAATGGTGATGGAGGCTGCCATGGAACCCAACAGCTGTAGAACAGAGTGAGCCGTGGATTTTTCCTTTGAAAGGATTGGAATTAGTTGTTGCTTTATCCTTAAATTTCTGTGCTCTGGCATAGCAGCTCTGCAGTTTTTTGTGTCCAAGATAACCCCTATGAATTCTGTCGACTGAGATGGGGTGAGATTGGATTTCTGCCAGTTTATGGTTATGCCTAGCCTTTGAGCAGCAAGGAGAGAATATGCCAGGGCTTTTTCCAGTAGATGTCTGGTGGGGGCGGAAAAGAGCCAGTCGTCTAGGTATGGAAACACCTGGAATCCTTGAAGTCGCAAATGAGCTGTGACAACTGCCATGCACTTTGTGAAAACTCTGGGGGCTGTAGAGAGTCCAAAGGGCAGTACTCTGAACTGGCAGTGACTGGCTCCCGCACGGAAGTGCAGAAATTTTCTTGATGGCCTGTCTAACTTTATGTGGTAGTATGCATCTTGAAGATCTATAGAGCACATCCAATCATCTTTTTCCAAAAGCGGGAGGAAAGACTGTATAGTGACCATCCAGAATTTTTGTACTCTCACAAACTTGTTCAATACACTTAGATCCAAAATTGGTCTCCAGTCCCCGGTTTTCTTTGGCACCAAAAATAGTCTTGAGTAGAATCCGGATCCTATCTGCTCTGGAGGGACTATTTGGATGACTCTTTTTCTTAGCAGCTTTTCTATCTCTAGTGCTGCTGCTTCCCTTTGACTGGGTGGAACATCGGGAAGGTTTTTTGAAGGGACGGGACAAAGATCGAAGGGGATACGATAACCTCTGGTTATGATCCTTTGTACCCAAGAATCAGTGGTGATGGTTAGCCAGGCAGAAGGGTACAAGGAGAAATGTCCCCCAACCACCTTCAGAGGAAAGGAGTTGGGCCACTCTTCAGGAGCGCTGATAGGATTGACCAGGGAAAGAATCCCTGGAACCCTGGTTACGCAGTCCCCCTCTGTCCTGAAAACCCTGTGAGTTTCCCCCTCTGCCTCTTGGGGAGAACTCAGCCTGTGTGTCACAGAAAGTACCCTGAGATTTCTTGAATGATATCTTCCCACTTTTTTGGTTTCGGGAGAAAACACGTTGAGGGGAAGAATAATGGACACCTACAGCAGAAAGGGTCTTACCGTCTTGTTCACATCTGGCCAGTGTGCTTTTAACTTTGGGCCCAAACAATGAGGAGGGCTCAATGGGGGCATTAAGAAAGGAAGACTTAAAAGGTTCCACGAAGTTGAACAAGCGCATTCAGGTGTGTCGTCTCAAGACCGCAGCTGAACCCGCCACTCTAGCTGCTCCTTCTGATGCATGAGATATCAATCACATAGAGGAGTTAGATATAGACTCAATGGTGGCCAGCTGAGATGCCACTTTGTCTCGAACCTCATCAGACACTGCACCAGCCAAGGTTTCAGAGAGCTCAGAAACCAGATCCCTTTGAAGCCTGGTAAAATGTGCCATATAATTCAGGGACCTGATAGCGAAGGTTGCTGAAGCAAAAGTGCTCTTCCCTATTCTGTCCAGGGCCTGGGACTCTCTGTTAGGTGGATGGACAGTCTGGCTTTCTTCTTCTGCCAGATCCTTTTTTGTTGTGGCCGCCACCACCAAAGCATCTACAGGAAGACCTTTGGACCAATGGGGATCTGAAGCAGGAGGGGACAAGATCTTGTCTGGCCTCCGGGGAATAGCTTCAACAGTATCAAGGGCCTTCCAAACATGCTGCATGATGAACTTGACAAGTTCATCAGCAGGTGGAGTAACCCAGGAGGTAGGGGGCCGGGCGTGAAAGGCCTGCAGGAACACAGATTCCTCAAGGGTCAGATTAGAGGGCTGCCAGTCACCTCTCTGTTTCAAGATTTCAAGGATATCTCCAAAGGATACCTCAGAGGGTGACCGAGGGGATCCTTCCCCCTCATCGAAATCTGTGTCTTCGGTGAGGGACTCCTCTGTGGAGTCCATGTGCTTCCTCTTGCACAAACTTTTCCAGTGGACCTCCTCAGCTGGAGAAGATGGGGAAGACAACGGAAAAGGGGATTCCTGAGGGAATATGTCCTGAGGCCCTTGCACCCGGTGTCTGCTAGGTGTGACTTGTGAAACCAGTGTACCAGAGGAGGCCGGAGGTATAGACAGTCCGGTATCACCAGCAGCAGCAAAAGTCTTCTCCATCAGTTGGAAGGCTGGTCCACCCAGAGAGGAGTGTATATCTAGGACGGGGGCACTCCTCCCCTAACTGGCTCAGCCTGCCGACTCAGAGTCCCTGGATGGCTGTGGAGCAGCAAGCTATGCGTGTCACAGCTGACATCCTGGTCATAGCAAAACTTTCCTGCCATGAAGGCAACTGCGGTTCCTTAGTGAGATCCATAAAGGAAACCGCAGAAGGGGAAGACTGTACTATGTCCATGGACTTTAAAGCAGTGAAGGAGGAGAATAAGAGGGTGTCTTTGGAGATGGGTGATCACCTCCCAAGGAAGGAAAGTTCCTGGGGGGTGGAATACCTCTGGCCAAGAATGCCTGGCCCACAAGATGCAACACATCATGTTCAGAAAGACTTCTAGTGGACCTCACAGAGACTGAGCGAGAAACAGGCCCATCCACAAAAGAGGCAGACTCAGTGCCCATCTCATCTGACCGCACCAAGGACAACAATGCCGAGAAAGACTGAACTACTGTAGTCTGCACCGAAGAAGTCATTGGTGCTGATGTCATTGTCTGCACCGACACAGGGATCGGTGCTGAAGCTGGAAATGACAAAACTGGAGTCAGCAATAAAGGCCTCTGTTCCGAGGAAGATCTTGGAGCTGACATGGTCAAGGTCTGCGCCGATTGAACGGTCAGTGCCGATACAGTGGTAATGGTCTGAACCGAGGAGCCCCTCTGTGCCGATATGTAGAAGGCTGCAGGAGAAGACAGAGCTGAAATCACTAATGGAGCCGAAGGCCTTGGTGCCGAAGGTCTGGGCACTGAAAGCACTGGGGCTGACAGAGAGCTCCGGCAAAATTTTAGCCTTTTTAGATTTTGGTTGGTGAGAGTCTCCAGCCGGGGATGAAGGCAAGGATTTAGCCTTAGTAGAAACATCCATTTTCTTATGGGCTTTAGGAGGGGTTGAGACCTCTGACCTAGAAATAGCCTCTGAAAAGGGAGATTTTAGAAGTCCCTTCAGTATCAGCTTATTTTTCCTTTCTAACAAAGTTCTATTAGAAACGTTCTCACAAATAGTACAAGGTGGTTCAACAGATAAATGGGAAGCTGCTAAACAATAAACACATAAAGAGTGCGCATCAGAAGTAGGCAGTTTGTGTCCACAATCAAAACACTGCTTAAACCGCAGACTACCCTTTTTATCTGCCATATTAACAAATTGAAAAGTACCAACAATGGTACAAGAGAGTACACGAAGGTATGAAAGAGAAAGAGAAAAGGATTATCAACAATGGTAATGAGAAAATTACCTCGCGGTAAACAGGGTAAGTAAAGGACAGAAAAAACCTGAGGAAATTATGAACTCTAGATGCAATAGGGCAAGAGACAATAAAATATCAACTTTTCTGACAGAAAAGTAATTTGTACAGCAATTAAACAACAATTGACTGTACTTAGCTCAAGAGAAGTAGCTTGACACGATTGGATGGCAACGCGGCAAATGAAATCTGAGGTAACAGGGAGAGAGGAATTGTGGGTAAGAGTTTAGCTCGAGAGTTTGAAGCTGACGCGAGCTTGGAAAATGGCCGGCTCGGTTCTGAGCTCGGAACCGATACCCATGCGTAAGGAATGAACGAGGATTAACAATATCAGATGCTTCACTTCTCTTAACCAACAGTACATTTTTCCCTCCTTTTTTTATGTATTTGTTAATACTAAAAGGAAATAATTCAAAGGACATATGTACATGAATGAAACATTTCAGAATTAATCACGAACATGTCCCCAATCCCAATAAGCATAAAAGTGACCATCATTAATCTAATAAATAGTGTAACAACAATTAATTAAGTTCACTATTCCAGTTAGTCTACCTTAAAACTATTATTATTTTAGACTATTATTTATCTATGTATAGATAGTGAGTTATTAAATATATACAGATTATATTAGTATAGTAAATAGGAGAGAATTTAGAAAGGGTGACAAGATGCAGTTAAAATAAATAATGAGAAAAAGAGAGAAGAGAGAAAGAGAAAATTAAGAGAAAATATACATATACTATGTATGTTGATTTACAGTATAAATATTTCATGTGCTATATAACCCTCCTTCTGTGAAAGAAAAGTACACTGTTTTACATACCTCAGGTAATGTGAAAACTCTCGTGTGTCATCTATTTTCAAAAAATATAAAAATGAAGTCTGATGAAGTTAAAACTTGTTTAACAAAAGCGCTCACATTTTATTTATTTTTCTTGTGGATTTTTATCATTGAATACTCCTTTGGTTTATCATCACCTGAGTGATTTGTGCCTGTGAAACTCTGCCTGCCAGCATTTTTATTTATTTAAAAAATATAAAGATTCCAGTAGTTAGTTACCTTTGTTTTAAAATTCCAAGCAGTAAAATTGGTCCTTTAAAGTAGTGTTAAAACAATTCATATCATAGTAGATGCTTTGATAGATTTGGCTGTAACATTATCAGTCTTTTGCTTCTTCTTTTTGACATCTGTCTAGTCATTTGTTTCTTTTGTTCTCTTGAGAGAAGGTGACATCCAATCCATATCTTCTGGTAAAGTAATCACATTATTAGTTTTAATAAATGAAGAGGCTTCCTCTAAGTCAGTAAAAGTCCTCATCTCGTTGGCATACAGTATTCTTATCTTAGCTGGATATGCAAGTTGTGCCTTGATGTTATTTTGTTTTAGAAACTTTATCATTGGCCACACTTTTTTCCTTTGTTCCATTATTCTAGAAAAATAGTCGTTATCAAATATTATCAGGCTCTGTTTATATTTTAGAGGTGCCTTCCTCCAAGCAGATCTTAAAATCAGTTCCTTGTCCAAGTATGAAAGAAATTTGATAATCATTGACCTAGGAGGAGAGTTTGAGTTAGTGGCAGGTTTTCCAAGAGCTCTGTGTGCCCTTTCAATGCCAAAGGAAAGTCCTTCTTTTAAATTTAAAAAGTCAGGGATCCAGCTTGATAAAAAGGAAATAATATCCTCACCTTCTGTGTTTTCAGGTAATCTGAAAATCCTGATGTTATTTCTCTTCTCCCTGTTTTCCAAGTCACCTACTTTATTAACCAACCAAGTGTTTTTTTTAAGAAGTAGTTCTTTCTGTTTCCACTTCCTTATGTCTGCTTTCTAAGTCATTTAGAGAAACCTCTATTCCTGTTATCCTTGTCTGGTGTTGTACCATTTCCCTCAGGGTGTCAGCCTGTTTTTGACTGCTTGTTTTAAGTTTTTCTAGGTTCTCTTTAAAATCATCCATCTTCAAAGACAACTCCTGCAGGGTAGATGCCATCTGTTGTAGTTCCTTCTTTAAGGCAGCATCCTGATGAGAGTTCTTTGAGTTGCTCATTTTAACAAGTGAATATATCTCCACGCTTTTTGACAGGAAATTATTTGTAAAACTTCACCAAAGTTTCTAATTATGTAAATTAGTCCTTTATCTATACGATTTTATACTTTGAAGAAAAATATATTTTTCCTGACTTATTTAAGTAATTATATGGAGCTCTAAAATACTGCCGCTTTCAGTTAGCCATTCAGGCTACACCCCCCCCCCCCTTTATGCAGCATTCTGATAGCACATCTGTGAAGCACTGCTGTTTCACTTGGTAATTAGATCTATTTTTTTTTCTAGATTAAAACTCACTGTTTTATGTATTCCCCTTTAGATTAACAGAGGCTCATCTGGAAATTGATGATACCAAGACCAAGTCTGCAACAACTCTTTTGGCAACAGAAGATGAAATCATTCAATTAAAAGCAGAGTAAGCAATTATTTTATGTTCCTTTAATAAATAAGAGTATTAAAATACATTTTGCCCATAAGTTTCTGGAGCTTTTTGATGACTGCAGATATAATAATATAGGGCAAGGAAGAGGTTATTTATATTTGTTGTGTGACTATATGTGTATGGGAGATATCAGTAGGGTGCTTTAAAAGGAATTATGCCCATCTTTTTCCTTTTAGAATGTATTAGTACATTCTTGTTAGACACCAGTGAAGAAAGTAAGAAGGTAGTTACATCTGCACAAGCAACCCATTATTATGTTAATGAAGGGTGACCATCAAAATACTAACTCTGATATCCTATAATCCCCATCTGGTTTGAGGGCCAAGCATTGGATTCTCTAATTATACAGTATTTTTGAAATTCATATTTATTCTGCCTCATTTAGGGGCCAGATCCCACTGTTTCTCTAGGTCAAAATAAAACATCCCAACTTATTTAAAATGCTATTTCATGATTCTTGTTAAGAGTTGCTAAAGTACCACCAATTGAGACCGATCAGACCTGAGTTTAACCTTTCCTTTGTAAGAAAGCACTTCAGGAGAATGGCAGTGCTGTAGTGTCAATGTTGGAACAGTGGATTTATCACTGTAGGTGCCAGCAAATTTACCATGCATGTTTTCCACACGAAGAAGGTGTGGCGGTAATGGTGAGACTATTGTCTGACCATTCTGCCTTTACTAACTCTGAAATTAATACTCTGAATGCATTGTAGAATGGCATATTTTATTTTAATAGTAGTTATCCTTAGCAAATTTATGTATTTTTCATGGCAGGGCTAGTCACTTGGTGGTGTGAACCTTGACTCTAGATGATTGTCACTGTTTGTGACACCATGGAAATTGGGTCAGGGTGTCATTGTTGAAGTGACATTCTGATCTAATGTGTGAAAATGAGAAAAGGGGATGTGATTGGATGGATGGATGGATGGATGGAGGGATGGATGGAGGGATTTTTAGAACTTGTGTATTTCAGCAGTAGATGAGGTGCTGACACCATCTTATGCATTCTGCTACAGTGGATATAAAAAGTTTACACACCCCTGTTAAAATGCCAGGTTTTTGTGATATATAAAAAAACGAGACCACAATGAATCATTTCAAAACATTTCTCACCTTTAATGTGAACAATAACCTGTGCAATTCAATTGAAAAACAAACAAATCTGTTAGGGGAAAACATATAAAAAAATAAAAAACCTACAATAAGCTGATTGCATAAGTGTGCACGCCCTTAAACTAATACTTTGTTGAAGCACCTTTTGATTTAATTACAGCATTCAGTCTTCTTGAGTACACACCTGCCATCAGTTAAAGAGACTCTGATTAACCCCAAATAAAGTTCAGCTGTCCTAGTAGAATTTTCCTGACATTTACTCAGTTGCCTGCTACAGCAAAAGCTATGGTTTGCAGAGAGCTTACAAAGCATCAAAGGGATCTTATTGTTGAAAGGTTATCAGTCAGGAGAAGGGTACAAAAAAATGTCCACAGCATTGGATATACCATGGAACACAGTGAAGACAGTCATCAAAAAGTGGAGAAAATATGGGACAACAGTGACATTGCAATAAACTCGACGTCCCTTCAAAATTGATGAAAAGACAAGATGAAAACTCATCAGGGAGGCTGCCAAGAGACTTACAACAACACTGAAGGAGCTGCAGGAATTTCTGGCAAGTACTGGTTATGTACTACATGTGGCAACAATCTCCCGTATTCTCCATATGTCCAGGCTATAGGGTAGGGTTACAAGACAGAAGCCTTTTCTTACACACTAAAACATCCAGGCCCAGCTAAAATTTGCAAAACAACACATCAAGTCTCCCAAAAGCATGTGGGAAAATGTGTTATGGTCTGATGAGACCAAGGTTGAATTTTTTGGCCACAATTCCAAAAAGTACATTTGGCGCAAAAACAGCACTTCACATCACCAAAAGAATACCATGGTGGTGGCAGTATCATGCTTTGGGGTTGCTGTTCTTCAGCTGGACCTGGGGCTTTAGTCAAGGTGGAGGGAATTATGAACAGTTCCAAATACCAGTCATTTTTGCCCCAAAACCTTCAGACACCTGCTAGAAAACTGAAGATGGAGAGGAATTTCACCTTTCAACATGACAATGACCTAAGCATAGATCCAGATCAACAAAAGAATGGCTTCACCAGAAGAAAATTAAAGTTTTGGAATGGCTCAACCAGAGCCCAGACCTAAATCCAATAGAAAATCTCTGGGGTGACCTGAAGAGGGCTTTGCACAAGAGATGCCCTTGCAATCTGACAGATTTGAAGTTCTTTTGCAAGGAAGAGTGGGCAAATATTGCCAAGTCAAGATGTGCCATGCTGATAGACTCCTACGCAAGAAGACTGAATGCAATAATTAAATCAAAAGGTGCTTCAACAAAGTATTAGTTTAAGGGTGTGCACACTCATGTAACCAGCTTATTGCACATTTTTTATTTTTTATATTTTTTCCCCTAACAGATTTGTTTGTTTTTCAATTGACTTGTACAGGTTATAGGTCACATTAAAGGTGAGAAAAGTTTTGAAATGATTTATTGTGGTCTCATTTTTTATATCACAAAAACCTGGCATTTTAACAAGGGTGTGTAAACTTTTTATATCCACTGTATACATTTTAATGGAAGACCAGTCATTTTCAATGAATGGTATTTTACTGAGTGAAAATATTTTCTATTATAAATTATAGAACAGAACATCATTTTTATTCAGAAATGTGTTTGCTGATTGAGTGGCACAATCAGAGTGACCCTTGTAAATTGAGAATTACTCACAGAAGGCAGTTCTGTCTGGACTGTGACAGCTGACTAAATGTGGCTATTGAACTAACTTCATTCACTGAGCCATCTCTTAAATGAATGTTTTTGTCAATTACCTCACTGCAAAATTCAAATAACAAGTCTACATTAAAAATATTACTACCACACTTGAAAACCGCGTGGATACAACATGTTTAGAGATAACATTTTTAGTGTACACTTTATTTTAGTTTTATAGTGCGAGTGTTAATGTGTCCCTCACGTGTCCAGTATTTTGGGAAGCTGTTCTTCAGCTACTCAAGACTGCTATAGGAGTCAGAATAGAAAATATGTTCTCAAATACGGTGCTATTGTTTCAGAGGTATCGCATTTCTTCTTAAAATGATAGCATCATATAATAGAAGTAATTCATGTGTGGCTGTTGTAACACAGGATTTAACCACTGCTGTTCTTTTATCACTTGAGTACAACAGTGCTGGGTAAATATTGCAATTCCCACATCTGGATGTGAATAATTGCTAAAATAGTTTGTTTATTATCTTCAGAATGGCTGAATTATCACTGAATAACATTTGTATAGGTCATTAAAAGTGTATGTTAAAGGTAAGATGTCATGTGACTTAAAAGTTTTTGCAACTTCTTAACCAAAAATACTGCACCCTATTACAGAGTAATAATGTATGTTCCACTGTCTTTTCAACACTACAAAGAGAACAAAGTCGTTTTTTACATATTTCATATTTCACTTGTCCTTTGACTGGCAGCTTGCCTACTCTTAATTGCCATAAAATATTTTATTTCTATCATTTAATCATATTTTTCCTTCTTTCTGTAATTCTTAATTTAATATTATCTTCTACTGAACTCCATTGTTTCTAATAATAAAAAATCCATATTATAGTCGTACTGTGCAAGATCACTTACAGGTGTGGCAAACATGCCACTCTGGTAGACTTCCTTCTAGTAAGGAAAGGGTACTGGAGTAGAAATAGCAATTGCAAAGTCATCCCTAGTGAAACACTCAGTCCACATCATAATTCTCTGGTTGCCACAGTCAGCTGCAAGCGCTAGTCAGAGAAGGCTCTAAGGTCAACAGAGACCAGGCCAAAGACCTGGAAATTGGATAGAAAGCACAACAGTTCAAGGAATTACTCAGGGCTCTAGCACATCAAAAACAAAAGGAAATAGGTGGTGATGAAGAAGAATGAGAGTGCCTCAAAATAGCATATGTGAGGGCAAGAGAACAGATATGTGGCAGAGAAAGGTATGGAAATACAGGCCATAAGGAAAGCTGGTGGTGGAATGCAGAAGTCCAGGAAGTCATCAAAAGAAAGGAATGCAGGAAAAAGTTAGTAATAGAAAGGATGACCAGGCTAGGAAGGAGTATTGGTTGGCTAACAAAGACGCTAAGAGAGAAGTTGCAATAGCAAAGAGCAAGGCATCGGAAGCACTCACCAGCTTCTGGAAAGGGACTCAATAGATGACACAAAGAAACTATATCAGTTTGCAAGACAAAGACAGAAAGATAAAGAAGGTAGTCATACACCCTTCATAACTGATGCCAGCAACAACCTGCTCACCAGGACATCAAAGGCAGATGGAAGGAGTACTTCCAGCAGCTTCTGAATGAAGAAAACCCCACATTAGCTGTACTGCCCCAGACATAACCTATAATGAAAGAAGAGGAAGAGCCCACCACAGAAGAAGTAAGAACAACACTAAGGAAAATGAAGTCAAGGAAAGCAGCAGATTCAGTTGAGGTCACATCAGATATAATAAAGATGTTGGGTGAGATAGGGGAGAAATGGTTCCTGAGGGTACTCATAGCAGTATGAAGAGAAGATTTATCTCCCATGACTGCAGAATATGCATACTAGTGCCAGTGTTCAAGACCAAAGGGGGCATTCACAACTATAAGCAGTACAGAGGTATCAAACTCCTTTCATACTGCATGAAAGTTCTGGTGAGGGTGGCTGACAAATGAATATGCAGAGTAGTAGAAAGTGAGATGGGAGATGAGCAGTTCAATTCAGATCAGGATCCAGCACAGCTGACTCGATATTTGTAGTAAGACAGATAGTTGAGAAGAAGCTAGAGATGAGGAAAGAATCCAACTGGGTATTGCTAGACTTTGAGAAAGCATATGAAAGGGTCCCAAGAAAGATGATATGGGCAGTCCAGCAGTGGTTCACAGTCCCAGAAGTATTGATAGAATTAGTGCAAGCCATGTACAAGGACCCAATTACTCGAGTAAGAACAATGTTTGGTCTCACAGAGGGATTCCTAGTGGGAGTGGGTGTGCACCAGGATTCAGCTTTGAACCCACTGCTGTTCATACTAGTGATGGACTACATTAGCACACATGTTAGAAGGGACAGATCAACAAAGTTGCTGTATGCAGATGATGTGGCATTACAGGCCACCTCTGAACAAGAATTCAGCAAAGGATAGGGGAATGGAATGCAAAACTGAAGGAACATGTGGTGGAAATGAGTACAGATAAGACAGTTGCAATGGCAGCAAATGGGGGAAATCAGAAGAAGCTGAGAATTGAAATAAAAGGGAAAATGGTTGAACGGGTTAACCACTTTAAGTATCTGGGAGGGGTGATTGAGGAGACGGGAAGTCTGAATAAGGAGGTCAAAGCTAGAATTAGAGGGGCTACAGCCAACTGGTGCACAGTGTCAGAGGTAGTGTATGACAGAAGAATGCAAAAGAAGCTGAAAATTAAGGTGTACAGAACAGTGGTACAACCAGTAGTACTGCATGGTACAGAAACCTGGGTAGTAAAGGTATAAGTAGGTGAGGAAGCTAGAAGTGATGGAGATGAAACACCTGAGATGGGTGGTAGGATGCACACTGTAGGACAGAAATAGAAATGAGGGAATAAGAGCAGAAGCCAAAGTAGCTCAAATTGCAGAAAACATCAAAGAGAACAGAATATGGTGCTTCGGGCACATTTGCTGCAAAGCAGAAGACAATTTGTTGAAGAAGATTTGGGACAGACAAGAAGAAGGCAAGAGAAAACAAGGGTATCCAGCAAAGAGGTGGATGGATTGTGTGAGAGAAAGCCTGCGAATATCAGGCAAGACGTTAAAGAAGGTAGGAGAGTGGCCCTGAATAGAGTGAGATGGTGACAGTTAAAACAACATCAGAACCTCTTGAAGAAAATGGGAAAAAGAGGGTTGATGATGATGATGATTCATAATACAGTTTCTGATATTTAATATATATAGTAACTACAGTAGAATCTATATTCCAACCTCTGATTTTTGTCATATATTAATTAAGAATATGTGTAATTGTTTTCCATTTTCCTGAAAACTTACTATCCCAAAGCACTGCACAGTGCACAGTGCACAGTCCATAATGTATTTCCTGTTTCATTTTTATGTTTATTCTTAAATCGCTGTAATAACCAATATAAATGTAAATAAGTAAGTTAAACTATTGGGTTAATCATAGATAATCCTCCAACCTGTTTTCTTAACCATATATTACATTTCTTTCAATAGAGTTTAACTTAGAACTCCCCCAAAAAAGGAAAACCACAATTCCAAAAATATTTGTATCTGTTTTTGGGGAAAATTATAAATATTATCTAGATAACTTAATTTCCCCAGGACAGTAGAATATAACATGTATATCTTATTTTCAAAAGGCATTTTATAAGATTTCTTATAATACAAAATATTATCTGTTTCTTGAAGAATTTTATCCAATTGTGAATAATATTCCTGTTGATTCCCAAAATCTTAACATTATTTCTAGAAAGAAAAAGAATATTACATCCATGAGGGTTAAAAAATAAGCATATTAAATAAAAAATTGTGTATACTTCATTATAAACCATATTCAAAAATAATTCAAATTTAATGCAATATTTAAATCAGATATACAAACTGACATATATAAATGATGAACTATTTCTAACATGGCATTTGTACATTTAACATTAGCTTCTTCAACAATAGCATTAATCACTAAATTAAATAATGAACTGAAAATAACAGCCTTTATTAAGTCCTCTTGAAACTGGTATTCACTTACTGAACCAACCTACCATTAACCAAAGGTTTAACCCATAATATATCATAAATACATTTAATAATTCTACATATATTAATACAATAACTATAAAAAATAACCCATAGACTGCTATGGGCAACAGTATCAAATGCTTTTTGTAGGAAACCAGGTTTTGACTAAACCTGTAGTACTTCCACAAATAATCCAGATAATAATTTATCTTAAAAATAACGTTTTAATAAATTTACCTTTATTTCTAAATATTCCCACTTGAAAAAACTTAAGTAAAAACTTGTTTAAATACATCAGCAAAATTTTACAAAAAAAGTTATAGTCAGTACTTTTCAAATTTAATGGCCCCCAATTTTTAAGTTCAATCCTATCTACTTTATATACAAGCTTAGCGACACCCTTATATATATATATATATATATATATATATATATATATATATATATATATATATATCCTCATCCCATGTAGCACATTTAACCATTCATTGAAACAATTTTCTTTTGGGTATCAGAAATATTTTTATAAATAACATATAGTATACAATCAGGATTGGAAGAAGCACCACCAGGCATCTTACCTTGGACATTATTAAATTATTGTGAAGACATCATTTTTTTCTCAATAATGTATTATCATTATTCTCAGGACATGTTAATGTTTTCTAACAGCAAGGTATTCCATATACATTTTAGTTAAGAAATTCTTCAGTAGCAAACATAATTTCTATCATTGAACTAACAACTATTTCCTTACTATTTTTATAATTTGCATTCTACAATTGTTTTTTTTTAATGCCTTACATAGGAAGGAAGAAAGCTTATCATACTTCCTTTAACTATACGTTTTTGTCTCTATATGCAAGAGTCAGTTATTTTCTGTGTTAGCACTGACAAACATTTCTCCAGTATTTCATGGTGTACAGAATATTTGTCACATAAAGAAAGTTAATATGAAAAATATGCCTTTTGGTACATATATTTTTTCCACACCTATTTTTCAAATAAACAAAACACTTTCCTATATTTTCCAATAAAACTACCCACCAAGATGTCAATATATTGTAAAAGACTATAATGGACAAATGTTGAGACCATAAGAATTTATATTCCATCATCCAGTCCTTAACTGCAACAATTGCATTTATTTTTTTCTTTTTATTATTTCTTTACCTTCTTTCATGCATAACAAGTCATGACTATGTTCAGCAGATAAAGCCACATGATATGTAATAGTTCTATCTAATTTTTGGGTTCTAGTATCTTAAAAGTATCAGAAAAGGAAAAAATCAATTTCTGTAGATAATGAGCCTCTCCTATACGTAGGTCTCTCACTTAGTCAGTACAGTTCTCATAATTTTGAGGTCCTGTGTAAGTTGTCTTGTCATTTTTTTCTTTTACTAGCACAACCTCAGTTAGTAAGATAATATCATGTTGTTATGGCTGGAAATATGTTCCCTGTCCTTCATTGCCATGGGAACTTATAAAATTGTTATATATACTAGTCCTATAGGTATCCAAAAGGTACATATAAATCCTCCCAGGATGGCAACAAAAATATGTAACAAATATATAATATTATAATCCTACTGCACCTCTATCCCAAAAAATCATATTCATTTATTTCCCCATAATAATTCATCTTGTCTTTTTTCACCATTATTCTAAACCCTAATATGTAAAAGACAAATAAGGTCCGTATCTAACCTCCTGCAAAAATATATTGTGATTTGTATAACTCATTTATTATGCTATTGACATTAAAAAAGTGAAGTGAAAAACTACACCTTCCCCCTTTTTATAGTTTTTTTTTTTTAGTCATGTTTCACTTTTCTTTTATTTACTTTTTTCCCCAGTAATATTAGTCTTTCTCTCATTATTGCTAATGTCTGCTTTAAGTCCCTCACTTCCATCATTTTCATCTTTAGGTTAATTCTCAGCCATATCATTATTACTGTGTATAATACCCTTATCTTCATCATTACTAACATTTGAAAGTAACTAAGACATTGTTCATGTTAGATACTTGCTCAACTAGGATATTATTTTAAATTATAGTTCCTTGTTGTTCTAGTTCCTGATAGGGTAATTAAACCAAATGTATCCCTCAGATTTACATACTGTGTAATACCTTTCAAAGTCTTTTATTGAATGTCTGTCTTAGCACATTGAGTACATTTGTACATTTTCCTTTATCACAGTTTTGTAATAAATGCTAACCATACACACATGCACACACACACACACACACACACACACACACACACACACACACACACACACACACACACACACACACACACACACACACACACACACACAGACGTTGCCCACTATATGACATATATGCTTTTTGTCATTTTATGTAAATAACACTGGGTATGTGAGAAATTAAACAATTAGTAAATTTTAGAACAACATACAATTCCAGTGCCCTATTACATATCTGTCTGTCATCATATATTTTTTTATATCCAAAACAGAATGACAGAGGGCACCAAAATATGTTCTAATTTGTTCAACATGAATGTCAGCAGTATAAAATTGTACAGATAAATGTCTTTTAGGAACAATATTTAATCCATGAAATTAATAGAGCACCCACGGCATATATAACTTTTTGAAATCACATTACAACAGAAATTATTCAGTCACAGTTGAATGTACACAAGTGATGTATCACAGAAATGTTTTTCCCTAAGTGAATAAAAACACAAATATCATGCCTAGTTATTGGTTGTTCATCTTTTGCCATACTTTGAATGACAGGTAACTTCCCTGATCCAGAAGTCAAAGTTCTGGAAGCATTATCTATTTTTTAATGACATATGTTGCTTTTGAAGCTGTAGATTCTTGAACTGGCATATTCTGATCAGACAGTACACCTCTAACAGGGCAAACTAATTATTCACACAATGGCATATTTTATGATTAGATGTCATTTCCTTAGTAACTAACATGGCAGCATCATCTCCTCACTAATGTGAATTAATTCCATTGAATGTTTTGTTGACAGTCCTCCATCATCCAAGGTAATAACTTCCATAGAAGTTTCTTACAATCTGACCTGCACTTCTGCCATGAATTTCACTTGCAGCTGTGACCACCCTGTGGACTGTCGCAGCACTCAAAATCAAAATTAGTAGGGGGAAGTTCCCTGGTGAACTTGTTATGTTAGGGCATGGGAGACTGTCAGTAAAAGAACAATGAAATACAAAGACTTACAAGCAAAATTATGTTTAATTCTAGAATGCAGAAGGGAGGAAACATTAGAGCATGTTTTTTTATTGCATCAGGACATTGGGTTTTTGAAATAGGATGTTTGAGGGACAGAAGTCTAAAAGTTTTTTTAAGATTTTTATTGCATCAGGACATTGGGATTTTGGGATAGGATGTTTGTGGGACAGAAGTCTAAAAGATTTTTTTAATATAAATGCTGACAATATAATGTATGGTTATTATTAGAACAGTACTACTGAATAGCACTTGGGTTTGGGCAAAGTTATAGTTTGGCACCTGCAATTAATGTGGTTAGGGAGATACAACAATGTATTATACAAAAATGAATAGAACACTGTGATGCTTCCAAACTACAGAGGTACATGAAATGCCCATTGAAGAGGAGATTTGCATAAATGAAACATTTTTATTATTTTTTTTTATATTATATAGGATTTTGTAATATGTTTTTTGATTGATTTGAAAGAATTGCTTTTATGTAATGTTTTGAAATTAGATTTTCTGATGTGTCACTGCATGGTAGTGAACAGTTAGGATGAGTTTGATAGTGAATGGACTGAAACCAGTTTAAAAAGCTTCCTCAGGCTTCTATCAGTTCAGCATACAATGGTTCACAATTCAATAATTTTTGAATATCAAGAAACATAACTCAAAAAAAAAATAGAAAAAAAATGTGCTTTTTTTTTTTTTTTGCAGAGGATAAGCCTACTTACATCCACTAAAGTATACGTACCAACACTAAGGTGACACTGCAGTGGTGAAAAGTGGGTTTTGATTTAGAACAACTCTTTAATCAGTAAATATTGATTGCTACAACCTTCAAGAATATAAGCCATTGAGTTTCATTTCTGTTATATAATTTCAAAACATAGAGCATAATCTTTTTCAGAATCATATGTTACCCTTTCCTCTGCAAAACTGAATAGATACTGGACACTCTGGAGATTTGTTTTCTTGTCCATCTAATCGATGCTTATTATTAATTTGTCATTTAGCATCTCTTCTTCCTGAAAAATGAACACTGGTAAAGTATAAGAAGTTCATATTATCAGATGTGTGTCCTGGGAGTTTATTTTTCTAGTTTTATGTTTGCTATGTCTGACATGATCTGTCATCTGGAAGGTTTTAATACAGTAAACCAAGGTATTGTATCTTAAGAACATCTAGGTAACGTCTGTTCAGCTTTAGCCAGTTGTTAAGTTTGGAAGATAAGAGATAAATTATATTATACCAAAGTGAATGCTGGGCCAGGGCAAAGCAGCACAGACCACTCTGTACATTGTATGATTCTGTTACAACTTTGGCAGTTAAAATCATGTGCCAACATATTAATGCTTTTTGGTTTGCAGCTAGCAAGTGCTGATCTCAACAACTGTGGAAGAGAAGCACTGAATTGCTTGTAGTATTTTTTGCAGTGGTGGCAGACAATAAGTCTCTTTACTAACAGCTCAAGAAAACACTGACTGGACACCAGTTATAAGAGAGGAAGATGGCAAATCTTTCTTGGGATACTCCTTTACTATCCATCTTTCTCTACTCTAGAAAGATGTGGTTTACCCAAAGGTTGGTAGAAGACTGAGGATGGCCTTCCTCTTGGCTGAACTCCACATGGGCCTGTTTTAAGTAGTAGCAGCTTAAAGGCTTCCAGGAAGGACACCATGCAACTGCTGCACTCCTTATAGTAACTGTTACAATCTGTACAAAAGTGGATACTGGGGTACTAAAAGGTCATGGCCAGAAAAGTGCCCACATAGCCCAGTCTACCTACATGAAATAAAAAAGTAAAATATGCAGGAGGCAGTAAGAAAGAAGAGTATAGTTTGCATGCACCATGCCAAGCTGTGTTGTGCAAAAAATTTTTGATGGGTAGTATTTTTTTTCTTTGATCAAGGACTGCATGACTTTTAGTTCTGCTTCCTTAATCACACGTATCCTGCTTTCCTATAGTTGTTTGAAACCTGCTGAAGGAATTTGTGTATTTAACTCAGCTACACATAATAATAAATGACATATAAATGGCACTCATGAATCCTTTGAAATGGGCTAACTGTAATTCCACACAGTTAATGTTTACATCATATTTTCTCCCTCCCTCCCTTCTACATATTGTTGTAATGATAATTGCCAGTTAATGGTTAACATTGACATGTGCTTGATCCATCTTGGAGCTTCTCCAAAATGTATGCTTTCTTATGACATATTTGATACCGAGTCATATGACTAGTGTATTAACAAGAATGAATGAATTTCTTGATCTGATTTTAAAAGCATTTTAACTGTCTGTATCTGCTTTAACTAAGGTCTTTAAGCAGTAGATAGTCACACTGCATTTTTGCTGTTTTAAGGAGTCTAACTGCTGTTGTAAAGCCCTTGTTTCATTCTTGTGTACTGTGAGTATATCAGGCTGGTCACAACTTGTCTTTGCATTGGGCCAGTTCCAGGCCAGTCAACTCAGAGCCAAGGGTCTGTGAATTCCAAAGTTGCTGTATGCTGTGATTTTTTTTTAATTGATATTGCATTGTAATAGTTTTACAAGACAAAGACAGATGTGTTTTCATTTCTTGATCTGATTTTTAAATTCATTTTAACAGTCTGTAACTATACTGTTCATCCTCAGCCTCCATACAGGTTTTGTACCAGGTAAATGGAGAACAGCTACAGTCATTGCCCTGCATAACGGAGGACCTTCCACAGACCAAGGCAATTACAGACCCATACGTCTGACCAGCCTCATGTGCAAAGCCATGGAAAGACTTACCATGGAACTAATCAATCAGAACATAGGGAACCTCCAAACACTAGACCCATCTCAGTTTGGATTTGTCAAGTGCAAGTCATGCTTACTCAGCCTGGTGGATTTTTTTGAAAAGGTCACCAAAGCAATGGATGAAGGCAAAATAGTACACACCATATACCTCAACTTGGGCAAAATTCTTGACACAATTCCCCATTCAGGCATAGTAGAAAGGCTAGGTAAACTGGGAGTAACCCCCTGTGTCACTCTCTAGACTTACACCTGGCTAACAGGATGCAGATAATCAAAATAGGGGAAGTTGCTTCCACAAAGAGACCAGTCACCAGTCAAGTCCCCCAGGGCTCTATGCTTGGACCTCTCCTGTTTGGCATCTAATTTTCTGAAGTAAAAGCCATTACCAAAGGGCTCTGGCATTCAATCCCCAAATGACTTAGTCATCCTGCAGGAAGGTTTGTCTCAAATAACTGTAGTCAAAATCATTATCTGAAACTAAATGCCAAAAATGCATTATTGTATCCTTTCAGAAATCACCTACCCCAGGGAACTACCACTTTGACAATATGCCCTAAGATTTGACCCAGTTGTTTTATATTTGGGAACTTATGTGGACAGTGCCCTAACTTCTGTCAAACTTATCTATTGTTGTATGAAAGTCCTTCTATACTGAGCTGCTTATAAACAAAGAGATTGTGTCTAGATCTAGGGATGCCATTGTCCCTCTTTACTCAGCCCTTATTAGGCCAGTTATTGAATATAATGCCCCTTTTGGCATGTATTTGTCCAGACACATGCAACAACTGGAATGCCCACAGAGATACCTTACTAAAAGGATGCAAGGCCTAAACAACATGTCCTATATGGACTGATTCAAAGTCCTGACACTGTACTCTGTATCCTACAGTCTGCTAAAAGGTGGCCTGTGTCTGACATACAAGGGCATCCTCTGACCCATTACTGATGGATTTATTTACTATATATCAGCAAGTGAAATTGCCTCAGAAATATGCAATCTAAGGATCTATACCTCTTCTATGATATCAGCAGAATGGTTTGGAAAGGCAGGCATATTTTGCAGAGGATCTCACTGCTATGCAATAAATTCCCCATCCGCATAAAACAAAGTTCATCCCTATCCATTTTCAAGTGTAACTTAGATATATGGATGGGAAACAGAAGATTTACTCCAGGACTACCCCCTGTACTACTAATGGACAGAGGCAGTTCCTAAATGATTTATCCCATACGTGGGTCCCCCTTGAATTATCTATGATATGACCGCAGTTATTCTCATTAAGGATAACAGATAATTATTGACCATGGCAAGAGTAAGACTAATCTATAACCAGATGGGATAAGTTATTTTGAGCACAAAAAAGGAAATTTTCTAGGCTTAAAATAGCGTGCAAGAGCAGCTAGCCTAGTATTTATGTATGAACATCTAAACCTATGGATAGAAGGAAGTTTCTTTGCTCACCAGTGGGCGTGGGGAGCCTTGAGCAGCCTACCTGTACTTGGGGGAAGTGACCTCAGCACAAGAAGCTGTAGTAATTGGTTGTTTTGGACCATTTCTAGCTCTTTTGTAGTTCACTGTTTAAAATCCGCGTTTGCACGGCTTTGCGCGGTCGTGCGCATAACAAGGTTAAACTTTTTCTGGCTCCGCCAAGTCTGCTCTTCAAATTTTCCCTTAAGGAAGCTCTACTCTTAGTATAACCAGACTACTCACTGTATTATAAGCCTAGCACTTGTTCTCAATACTTCTCTACTAAGTAAGCACTCTCGTACTAAGTAAAGCACTACATCTACTAACCACCCCTGTGAATATCCACTTCCCTTAAAGGTATACCACTCCCTTATACTGTTCTAGCATGTCGAGTGGTAGATTACTGGCGCCGTCTCCAGTTCAGCTGGTCAATATGGGTATCTTGAGACAATGCTACAATTGTCTCATGTACACAGACAACCCTCTCCTCCTCCCAACAAACACAAATACATGTGAGAGATGCAACTATATAGCCAAACTGGAGGCTGAACTCTCTCAACTCAGGGCTGCCATGACCAGACAGGAGGAGATGGCAACCACACACACAACAATCCCAGTCCCACATAGACCTACCACAACTGCAAACCAAACACATAAAAACACAAAGACATACTCGGAGGCTCTAATAAAAAACTTACCAAAACAACAGAGGCTCCCAAAGCAGACATCCAAAATCCACCACCTCAAAACAAAACACATGCAACACATACTTCAATAAATCAGTGTGTCGACCAATCGCAGCCCTTAAGGCCAAACACCTTGCCTGATACACTAGTAATAGGTGACTCCATAGTCAGACACACTGATGTCCCACTGACCAGGCTGAACAAGGAGAAGGTGACTGTGAGCTGTCTATCGGGAGCTAGGATCTGCCACATAACACACGCACTCAGGTCACTCCAAAGCAAGTACAAATATGACTCCGTCATTGTCCATGCTGGTGTGAATGACCTGAGACGTACCTCCCTCGACTACATGAAAAGAGACATAGAGGAGCTCTCCGAGTATGTAGCCCAGGCTGGTATGACCCTGACCCTGAGCAGCATCTTGCCCTCACCAAGAATGATACCACAATACAAAGACAAGATGATCAGCTTTAACAATTGGCTCAAGTACTGGTGTCATTCTAAGGGGATCCAATGTCTGTCTGCCTGGGATGATATGTTGGACAAGCCGCGCTGCTTCGCAAGGGATGGCTTACATCTGTCACCACTGGGCTTCCGGATATTGGCTAAGGCTCTTGCCACCCCCATAGTGCCTTTTTTAGGCAAGGCTCAAAAGACAAACCCACCTCCTTAGAAAACAAAAATGGAAAAAAACTAAGGGTAATGCTGCTCAACGCCAGAAGTCTAAATCTCAAGATGCAGGCACTTGATGCACTCCTCAGCATGGAGAACATCGACGTCTGTGCAGTAACTGAAACCTGATTCAAGGCTCCTGAGAGCACCCCAGTGCTACCAGGCTATACCTCGTATCATGCATTTCGGCCCCAAAACCCGGGCCGAACCACAAAGGGAGGGGAAGTGTCCATATTCATAAAGGACACCCACAACTCCAGGTTAGTAGCAACACATGAAGCATCAGAGACCATACAGGTGCAACTAACCATAGGCAAAACTGCTATACAAGTGGTAGCATGTTACAGACCACCCTCCCAATCTCAAGAACCCCACTCAGCCTTCCTGAAGACATTGGAGGATATGAATGTATCATAAAATACCATCATACTGGGAGACTTCAACTACCCAAACATAGATTGGGTACATTATTCTAGCCCTAATACCCTAGCCCAAAGGTTCCTGGAATTCATAAATTCAAATGCACTGGAACAACTAGTCACCTCTCCCACTAGGGGAGATAATATACTAGACCTGATCATCACAAACATGGGGACACAATGCTCCACACCAGAAGTATACCCCTCACTAGTGAGATCTGACCACAAACTAATCACCCTGGATATACATATCCCACCTCCACCCCCAGCACAAAAGACCACAGTGAAAAACTTCTCAAAAGCAGACTTCACTCTTCTTAAGACTGAGATGGTATCCTTTAAGCCCACTGTGCCAGTGGATACCACATCCCACAATGCGAATCCTTCACAAATGCTTTCTATGGACATCTCCAAGAATGCATGGATCATGCAATCCCAAACAAATCCAAGTCCCTCTCCACCAAAGGTAAGCATCCTGTCTGGTGGACCTCAGCCATAAACAAATTGTATAACAAAGAAGGAAGCTACTGCACGTCAGAGCGAAATCCCATGAAGGGAAGACATCTCTGATCAACATTAGCAGAAAACTACGTTCTCTCATAAAAACATCCAAGGCAAACTTTGAGAGAAAAATCGCTAAGGACACTAAAGATAACCACAAAGGCTTCTTCAGCTATGTTAGAAACCTGGGCGGAAACCCTCAGATATGCTCAGAGTTGGTTCACAACAACAAAAAATACACTGAACCCACAGATATTGCTAACATTCTGGCTGAC
>NC_056748.1:18386498-18388998 GCF_019279795.1 Protopterus annectens | reverse complement strand
TTTACCTTCATAATGTCGCGGGTGGTTTGTGCGATCCTGCATAACATCGAACCATATGAGCGAATTTCAGAATGTGTTTGTGGTACTATGTCAAAACTCACTTAGTGGAATCCGGATGTCGAAAAGATGTTGTTCATTTGAATGGCAAATTCCATTCACAGTTCAGCCATTCGAACATCTGTGAAGCGACATTATGGATTTATGCAGGTGTGCTTTCGCTCAGTTGTTTGTCGCACAAACCATCCGCGACATTATGAAGGTAAACCGGGCCCTTTAGGGGGTGACATGGGGGTGAAGTTGGCACTGGATCGATCTGTCAGGATATTTAATGCCATTCTGTTGTAGCTCAGAGCAGATCTGAGCATGGTCATTTAGATACTTGACATAACTATAGAATGCCTTGTGGTTGTCCTTGGAATCTTTGGCAATTTTATTTTTGTAACTAGCTTTGGAGGATTTTATGAGGGATCTCAGCTTCTTACTGAGGCTGGCAAGGGAGTATTTTGCATCCTGGGATTTTCCTCTTTTCTGCAACAGTTTCATCCTTCTGTTGTATAGTTAGTTTATAGCAGGGGACCACCAGATTGGCTTTCTTTTTTTGGAGGAGTGCGTCTTGGTTCTATTTGGAATGTCATGATTCATGCACGAGTGTATGTGCTCGTACAGTGCCTTAGTGTAGGAATCAGCAGGCGAACTTTCAGTTCCCATCTGCATGGGTGTCATGAAGTTTGTCACTTCTGACTTGAGTAGCATGAAGTTGGCTTTGGAGAAGTTTTTTATGGAGGTTTCCCTACTGAGGGGTGGGGGTGGGATGTGGATGTCAAGGGTGATTAGTTTATGGTCAGACGTGACCAACGAGATGGTGAGCACTGGTGTGGAGCATCGATCTCCCATGTTGGTAATGACCAGGTCTAGGATATTTGAGCCCCTGGTGAGACTATGGATTAGTTGATCCAGGGCATTGGAATTTATGAATTCCAAAAACCGTTGGGCAAAGGTGTTGGTATCCAAGTAGTTTTCCCAGTTAATGGCAAGGTAGTTGAAATCACCTAGTATTATGGTGTTTGGTTGTATCTTAATATTTTCCAGTATGTTTAGAAAGGTGTAATGAGAATTTTGGGGCATGGTGGGGGATTTGTAGCAAACTACAATTTGGACTGCAGTCTTACCTAGTGTTAGTTGTACCTGTAGAATTTCAGATGCATTGTGTTGGGCAACTAGCCTGGAGGTGTGAATATCCTTGGTGAATATGGACACTCCTCCGCCTTTAGTGCTTCGGTCCTGGTTTGGTGGCTGAAAAGTGTGGTAAGACATGACCTATCATGCCATTGGAATCACTATTTAGCATAGTCTTCAAACAGACTTCGTGCCTAATGAATGAAGAACAGCAGCAGTCATTCCTCTGCACAAAGGTGGGCCATCTACAAACCCTGGAAACTACAGACCTGTAAGTCTCACTAGTCTCGTATGCAAAGCCATAGTAAGACTTATGGAAATGATCAATAATGACATGGGGAACTCCAGACACTGGACTCAACACACTTTGATTTTGTCAAAAGCAGGTCATGCCTATTCAGCCTGGTGGACATCTTTTAGTAGGTCACTAAAGCAATGGATTAGGGCAAATGGTTCATACTGTCTACCTTGACCTGGCAAAGCATTTGACAATTCCTCACTCAGGCATTGCTGACAAACTCGAGTGGTTAGGTATAAATCCTTACGTCACCTGGTGGATAGCTAGCTGGCTCACAGACAGGACACAGAAAGTTAGAATTGGGAAGTCCACCTCTACAAAGAGGCCAGTAACAAGTGGATTCCCTCAGGCATCAATCCTGGGACCACTGCTTTTCGGCATTTGCTTCTCTAAAGGTAGGGTCAATATCATGTTCCTCTGGCTGATCAAATTTGCAGATGATTGCAAAATAGCAGCAGTCATAGAATCCCTCACAAACTCTACTGTTCTCCAGGAAGGGGTGACACAGACAAATAACTGGTGTCAGAGCCATGGACTAAAAGTAAATGCCAAGAAATGCAGAATAATATCCTTCAGGAGGTCATCCACCCCAGTAACAATCATATTGACAACAAACCTCTAAGATCCGACCCAGTTGTCAGGAACCTGGGGACATACATAAACAGTAATTTAGCCTTTGGCCATCATGTGTCTACAGTAATGAGGAAATCATTCTATGTTGTGCAACTTATAAATAAAGGTATGGCATCTAAGTCCAAGGAGGTCCTTGTTCCACTATATTCAGCATTCACCAAACCTGTCATTGAGTACAGTGTCACCTTTGGTATGTAGCTAACCACACACACATCCAAAGATCGGAACATCCATAGAGGTTCCTCACTAAAAGAATACAGGGCATAAGTAACATGTCCTACAGTATGTAGACCACCTGTAGGCCCTATCCCTGTATTTTGTCTCCTACAGGCTGTTAAGGGGAGATCTATGCCTGGCATAAAGGACATTATAAGGCCTCACCCTGATGTGATG
>NC_056748.1:18301498-18381498 GCF_019279795.1 Protopterus annectens | reverse complement strand
ATAAACTCAATCATCCTGTTAGCCCCATTATCTAATTAAGATTTAAAGCAGCAATACCAACATTTAAAACAACTAATAACAAAGTCAAAGGCAAAAACAATAACATCTACAGCACTTATTTACATGACGCTCTTGTAATATATCATATACAATAAATAAAACTGCCTTCCTTTTGAAACTAAAATCATTATTGCCTAAAAATATAATCAATGAGAGAGTGGTTTATCTAAAAGAATGGGGCAAGGGATACCCTATCATTCAGGCCATAATTCTTGTCAGCCTGTAACCTGATGATCCACTTAATCTCTATGCGCTCTGTATAGTTTTTTACATTCCCTAATCTAATGTTCCTATCCACTAATTCTATGGCTAAAAATATAAACTGGTGTGAAAGGCCATTATCTAAAACATGCCTAGCTAGAGCATTGGTGTCATCCTCTTTATGAATTGCATAGAGTTGTTCTCTAACTCGCTCCCTCAATGTTCTATTGGTTCTTCCTATGTAGAAGGAAGAACACTGTTGACAACTTGCCAAATAGACAAGGTCTCATGTTCGGCAATCTGCATAATGATGAAATTCCTAGTTTTTGTTTGTACTAGGATGTATAAAGATATTACTACTAGCAATATATGTACATTGTCTACAACTCTTACAAGGGAATGTTTCTTTACATTGGGATAAAATCCTTTTACTGCCATTCCTTCCATAGCAAAGTAATCTTTTAAGAGACTTATTGTTTTTATAAGTGAACTTCGGTTTTGTACCTACCAAATTTATAATCTTTTCATCAGAAGTTAAAATTCTCCAATTCCTATTAATAACATCTTGTAAAAATGTAGTATGGTTTGAATAAGGCATAACAACTCTAACTTCATGTAAGCCTTCATTAGTTTTAGGATTATGGAGTACTTCATTATTAAATCCCCTCTTAAAGAACGGTTTGCCTTTGTGTTTCCTATCAGTAAACTCTTCCTGTTTAAGACGATCAACCTCTGTCTTCTTATAACCTCTATCTTGTAATTCACATCCTAGTTTATTAAGAGTATCACTGCACCCCAAATCAGAGGTAGTTGCAGTTCAGTATTGTACTCGCATCTGAAGTAACCACTCGTACTAGGCATTGAGGTCCCTGATCTCTGATCAACCTCAGTTACAGTCACATGATCACCAATAGAAGTGTTAAAACATTGTTATTCATCATCCTGTGTTCCTGCCTCATCAACCTTCTCTCCTTTCATTTAACCAGTTTAACAACATTTGCATCTCACCTGAGACACTGACCAAATCCTGCAGCATCTTGTCCTGGCTGTCAGGAATGCAATGAATGGTGAGATCAAGCAGCTCATCTTCTTGGATACATGACATTGGGAGATCATGAAACAGTTCAACAAATGACACAAATGACACACTAAATCCCAAATAGCAGCAAAATCCACCACACAATTAAAAGAAAACTGCTTTGGCTCAAACAAAAAGGAGCCGCTGGAATAAAATTTAGTGTAGCAAGTTTAATTCACCGCTTTCGTCAACAGACGTCATCAGAAACAATGCCATTTAAAAATCATTGTTTAAATACAAACTACAATCAATCACTTTACTAAAACAATTACACAATTAAACCATTCAGTTTAGCCCTTTGATATAAAACAATTATTTGATAGTAAGTCCTCTATCCTTTAAAAAAACATTTAATATTCATAGTTTCATTTAACCCAGGGAACTGATCTGCTGTCAACTTCATCTGCTACTCTTTCTTTTCCACCACATTTTTGTAATTACCTCCTCTTAAATCTAGAGGGACTTGTTCCAACACTGCAAACAGGATTTATTTGCATTCATCACAATGGCTTGAATGTTTAAATAATGCATTATTGCTGTATTTTATTTTAATGGAATGTATATGTTCTTTAATTCTCTTTCCAAGACTTCTTGTAGTCATGCCTACATAAAAGGCTTGGCACCCAGAACATAGCCCTATATAAACAATTCCTTTCGAAACACAATTGAACCTGCCTGGAATTTTAATAGTATATATGAGATTTTTCTAAAAAATTATATGGTCCCTCATGTATAAATCTACAATAACCACATGTAAATGTACCAAAGCTCCTGTGTGTCATCGGTGGGGGATTTTTTTATACTATCTCCTTGAAAAAGCTGTTTAACCCTAAAGTACTTTTATATATGAACAATGGGTGGCTTTCTAATGTATTAAGTAGCTCACTATTCCCCTCAATGATTTTCCACTTACTACAAAAAACTTCTTTAATCATATAGCTGTCAAATGATATAACTATACAACAATGGGGTAAGATATCTTTACTCTTGTACCGTGTTTCCTATGTATTTACTTACACCCTCTCTACCTCTGCTAAGGAAGCAACATGCTTTGGGAGCTGTTGATTGATTTTTTTTTTACACTGAAGATATCCTTTCCTAGCAGGGTCAACCAGGTACTAGGGAGGCAGTCTGTTTTTGGGGCTATTGATAATTTTTTTAATATAATATCCTGGCAGGGTGAACCAGATACTAAGGAAGCAGTATGTTTTGGAGATTGTTTGTGGATATTTTATTTTTTAATATAATATTCTGCAGGGTTAACCAGATACTAAGGAGGCAGTGTGCTTTAGAGGCTGCTTGACTGTGGATGTTTTTTTTTGTAATCAAATAACCTTGCAGGGGTCAAACAGATCTGAGGGCTGCTTGTGGATGAAATGTTTTTTTTTTTTAAAGGATCAGTCAAGATAGGTTAGGATGATGTGTGGATGTTTTGTTGTTGAAACTCTGACCTTGCACGACTAAAGCACATATGGGTGAACTGAAGTAAGATCACCTGCAAGCTCTTGGTTATGTGATGCGAAAGAAACAGAGTAATGTAACCATTGTCTTCTCTCTTCATTTTAAACCTTGTAGGCTCAAAGCAGATACTGTGGGTAGGCAGTTGGGCTGGGGGGGGGGTCTATTCTTAGTATGGGTGAATAAAGTGACTGGCCTTACTATTGTACTTCTGACTTGCTTTGCAAGAGTAACGTGCATTTGAATGAAGCAAGATCGACCACAAGCTCTGAAGCCTGGCTATTGTTTATGTGAAAAAATGCATATAATGTTGCCTTTTTATCTTTTTTTTTTTTTTTTTTTGTCTTTTAACCTTACAAGATCAAATCAGATACTGTGGGTGGGGTGGGCAATAGGGATTGGGGCTATTTGTAAATGAAATAACTGGCCCTGCTGTTTACTATTGTAATTCCAGCTTTGCAAGACTGTAATAGTTGTCTGTACTTTCAGATGAATGTAATCTAATTATTAATGAATCATACTTATATGTTATTTTATATCTGTGCATGTATATACTGATGGTCTGTTTAGAAATATTGTAATATGCTGAAAAGGTTTTTTTTTTTTGACTAAAGGCAGTTTGACAAATCTGAGTAAATAAAAGTAAAATAAAGTGAAATTTATATTTGTGTAAGGTGAGCTGGCACACACAAGTTGTGACTAATGTTTCTGTCAGCTAAATTAAATTAATGCAAGTAGGTACCTAACTGTTACTATTATTTCTACTTTAATCCTGGCATGGTGAAAGCAGATACTTTTGTTCAGTAATGGGGGGCGGGGCTATTTCTGAATGAAATGGGTTGACTGACCCTGCTGTTTACTGTTATAATTCTGGCTTTGCAAGATTACTGTGCATTTGGTAAAGTCAGCTGTCATACAAGCCTGTGTCACTGTCTCTCAGAACAACTGGCACTTTAGACATTGGCGTGACCTTGAATTATGAATAATAAATTAAAATAGTACAGTGGGATTTCCAAATCTCCTTACTTTTCATCCAGCATTGTACAAAATGCAGATTACCTGATACAGTATATTGCATATTTACTACATCATGTGTACTTGCAATAGTTTCATGCAGTCAAGACCAACCACTGTTTTACTGTTATTAGCTCTGAAATATGATTTAGTCGAGTATTTGTTGTCAGACTATTCAGCATGTACAGTAGTGATTGAGCAGTTATTTTATGTAAACTAGTAAACAGGATCAGTGTTGATCCTGCTGTATTATAGCCCTGTGATGTTAAACCCACCCCTTTCTAATTAGCCCCACCCCATTCAGGCGTCTTCTGCAGCCCTCCTTTGATTTGAAGTCACCAACTACCACTGATCACTGGAGCTATTTGGTTAGTAAGCGTGGGGATAGAAAACAGAAGCAAATATCTGAAAGCTTTGGGTAGAAGCAGGGAACAATTATGTATGTAGAGCAAATTAGCAAAATCACAAACACAGCAGACTGAGCGTTCAGTTACATAGTGAATTACTCTGAGGGATGTCATCCATTTTATGTATTCTGGAGCTGGTTAGATAGATGAGAAGTACCTTCTGGGCCTAAGGGGGTACAGTGAAATTGCAGCTTCTGGCATCTCACAGGTTAAGTGATGAGATTTACAGAAAATTAGAGATATTAAGAATTATTTTTGAAAGGTATGTTATGTATACTGTAGCAAGTCCAGAAAGACAGAATTGCGTTTTGTCTTTAACTTAGAATAGTTTTAACATAGCACACATATGTTAGTGTCTTTCGGCTTTTCCCGGCTAGGGGTCGCCACAGCGGAACTCCGGTCTGCTAATGATTGGCAGTTGATTTTTAAGTACCGGCTTGTCAGGCCTAACGCACAACCTTCAACGAAGGAAACGCCCATTCACGCATGTCTCCACACAGAAGACGCTCTAGCTGAGAATCGAACCGGACAGCGTCTTACTGTGAGGTGACAACGCTACCGCAGCACCACATAACACACATATAAGTGGCTAATATTTCTTATCCTGAAAATACACCATTTATGAGATACACAGTGTGGTCTCTGTGTTATAAGTCTTTGAATGCAACTTGACATGTAGTATCAATATTGCAAGATAATATATCCGATGCATATTTACATTTTATTCTAGGATTGCAAGGAGTCGATCTCCGAGTCCCTTGTCCCGTCTTAGCAGATCTCCTAGTCCTCTCCCTTTAAGCAGAAGTGAGTCTCCAACTCGTGCACAACTTACAAATGCTTCTCGTCATGCCAGGCTTGTATCACGATTTAGTGATATTTATGCCAATGAACGTCTGGATGCACAGAACCTTTTGAGGCGCTACATCGATGATCTAGAGATGGTTCAGCGGATAATATTTATAGCCACTATGGTATGAAATTTTCTGGATGACTGTTTTGTGCATATTATGTTCATGGCATGTTACTAATGATTTTATAGTTATTCTATGACTGTGATTCAAATCTTAAACTATTTAAACTGTAAGAATCATTCATACGCTGTAACGATTTCCTTATTATCAATTTAATTTTCTGCTCAGACGTAAATAAAATAAATGTTTCTGCAATTTTCTACAGTCAAAAATACTTATTGGGACAAACATCTAGCTGGTAAACTGAAAAACATGAATATAAGTAAGCATTTTAGTATGATAACCTGATTTAAATGTATTAGTCAAATGAATTAGTATAAAAAAGAAAAATTACTTTCCAGTTCCAGTGCTGTAGCCTGATGGTTTACTTCCTTAGCATTGATGAAATGTCTTGTAAATTAATTTTTTTAGTTTTCTAGATGGATATTGATGCTAAACAGATGTTTTTTGTGAGTAGTTTTCTTCAAAAGATGGAAGCAAAGTTAAGCAATCTCTTTACTACAAGTTTATTTTTTTCAGTATTATTCATATACTTTGCATCTTAATGCTACATATAAAGTCAAACAAATCCATATTTGAAGATCAGACAGAATCTGAATATAGCAGCATAGAGGCACTGTCGCCCCCAGTGCAGATGGGCAGCATTTTTAATTCGTATTCCAACATACCTCTTAGCTGTCCAGATTTTCGCAGAATGTCCAGATTTTTGCTTCATATTTTTGGTCTGTCGCTAATTTGTGGTTTTCTGACAAATTATCAAGGATTGAAGTCTCTAAATAATGACAGACATTTGAGTTTTGGACTTTATATACTTTGGAAAGTATATGTGAACACAAAACCTGTTATTCTAGTAGCTTTCTAAGTTTATAAGAGCAGTATTTAAACCTGTCCCTATTTCTGGGCCTTTGATCCCCCATTATTTTAGTTTTTGCCCAGATTTCTTGTACTTAGAGGTTGATAGGTATGATTTCCTGACTAAAGAGTGGGCAAGCTACTGCAGGTCTCACTAGCTTTTAAATGAGGGAAGTATGATGCTCAGAAGAAATCTCCAGAGCTAAGCAGGAACATTTCAAGAAGATATTGTATATATATTTATATACACATACATATGCTATTTGGAAAGTTATAGAATACAGTGCAATCTGTTGATGGACCTTATGTTCTTTTACTCCGGAAAACTTTTTTTTTCTTTATTAAATCAAGAAATACTGAATTTATTGCTTAGGACCAACATATAGCTAAAACATCTCGATTGTGTTTAGAGCCTTCTCTGCCTAATCCTACTGATCCCTGACTTCCTGATTTAATAGATTGTCCTCATCTGACTTGACCTAATTTCTTACAGCCATAATCTGTCCTCTCTAGGCCCATAATACATTATTTGTAAGGTATTTATGCCAAATAAAGGGTGAGAGATGTCCCCTAGTAGTGTAAGTAGGTAGGGGATAAGTAACACTTACAGACTAAATACTGGCACATTTACACTTCTACGTGCATCCATTCAACATACCAAAATGCAATAGTAATAATTTCACCTGCTGCCTCTGAAGTGGTTGTTTGTAGTCCTGTGACACTGACAACTGATTGGTTATAGACCTGAAAGGCATACCTTTTACCAGGGGGCATTCCATAAGTGGAGTTATTACTTGAATTCATATTGTTACCGGTATAGGGAAAAACCCTGCATAATGCATACTTATAAAAATAAAATCATGAAAACACCACTATTAATTATTTTGACATATTTGTTTCTTCATCACTTTGTTTCCATACTGTGGGGGGGAAGACTACTTAAATTTGTATGCCAAGTATATATAAATGAAAGCATTCTCTACACAAAAAAAGTTCTTAGTACCTTACTAACTTTGAGACTTGTGCTGCTTTGGCATTAGTCCATGTACTTGAGCATATGGTGTGGCATACAGGCTATATTCAATTTAGATCATTTTATTTTAAAAAGGTATGAATACTGTGAAAACATAATGTATATTACCACCATATTTCTTACTTTTTAGGAATCATTTCAAGCAGCCAAAATGGCCTTCCGTCAGTTCAAACTGCGTGTTAGAAAAACTCTGTCACCATCTCATCTTGGCCCAGAGTCTCTGGATGAAGCTGTTATGGACTATATTGTTCGCAATGTGGATCTTTATGATGTACAGTCAAGTGTCAATGTATGTTATATGGTCTATATTTTTAACCCTTTTTTTATAGTACATTACCAAGTGGTATGATGATAGTCCTTTAAACATGGAGGCTGCTGTTGCTATTAATTATAGTTTAAGATCAGTGAAAAAATGTTTCCTTAGCTTACAATGACAGATTAAAACATGATGTAGAATATGTAATTCTGACTGTGGGTCATTTATGGTTTTATTATATGTCTTTTTATGGCTATTCAAATTCTGAAAATTATATGGACCAACTAAGACTGAGGTTCAACTTTAATAGAGTTTATGGCACAATGAACTATATCCTCAAAACAATAGACTGAACAGTTATGACATTAGTTAGTAACCATTTAAATTGCTTTTAACTTCTAAGAAAAATATAAGAATTCCATATTTCTTAAAGAATTGCAAATGCTTATTAAATAATTGCACATTGATCGTTTAAGTAACCTGGATGCCCAAAGAATGAACAAAGTTTCACTTTCAAAATAAGACTTTTGATAGAAAATAATTTCATAATCAACATTGGCATCAACCCCCTTTTTCCTACTTTCTATACAGGATCGAGGTGTCACATCACCAGTGACCATCAGCTAGAGACAATGGTCATACCTCCAAGTAGATAGTAGCCCTGCAAAGGTAGAAAATAATATATTCACATTATCCCTCTAGCAGAGATGCTTTTTATGGATATATTTCATAAAAAAGGGTTCATTTCTTATTTATTGCTGGTGTAGTGTTATACATTCAGTGCTTTGAATAAGACAAGAGCATTCAGGTTGCATTACTGATGATCAGTCCAGCAAAGCCCAAAGCATAGAAAACACATCAATGAACTGCAATGAAGCCCTCTGCTCACATGACATAGGGTACTTTGCTTACCATATCCCCTTAATTTTACATATTATTCTGTGGTCACTTAAGGTCAGAGAAAGAGTAAAGATAACCTATGTAGACAATTTGTCCTGTCCCTCGTATTTAATTGGATCTGCAGGACCACTAGATTAGTGAAATGTATACTTTATGCAGACAGTCACAATACTAAATGCTGCATTTGAAATTAACACATTATTTGTAAGCTGCTAGGTGTTAAAACTATTACTTGTTTAACAAACTCCTAATCGGTGGTGTTACATCTGCTGATCATTGAGTGTTACCAAGTTCATGAATATAATTTTGTGAATGAATGAAGTTGTAGATATGTTCTGTCAGTGTTGTAACTCTACACTTCATTCAAAGTCAAATTGAACCCTGCAACTACAACTTCATTCATAGTAAGTTAGAAGCCTGCAACTACAAGTTTGTTCATAGCAAGCTCGAACCCTGTGGCTACACCTTCGTCCATAGCAAGCCACAACCCTGCAACTACAACTTCATTCTTAGCTAGCTAGAACTCTGCAACTACAACTTCATTCATAGCTAACTAGAACTCTGCAACTACAACTTCAGTCATAGTTAGATAGAACCCTGCAACTGCATTTTCATTCATAGCTTGCTAGGACCCTGCAACTACAATTTCATTCATAGCTAGCTAGAACTCTGCAACTACAACTTCATTCATAGTAAGTTAGAACTGTGTGGCTACAAGTTTGCTTATAGCAACTTACACCCTGTAACTACAGATTTATTCACAGCAACTAGAACCCTGTAACTACAGTTTTATTGATAGTATGCTACAACCCTTTAACTACAATTGTATTCATAGTAAGCTACAACCATATAAATGCAACTTCATTTATTAACTCTGCCTGTAACAAGACTTAAATTATTCATTAATAAAAAAAGAAATATGGCAACTATTCATTTACAAGAAATTTTTTTATTAGTTTATAAATTCAAAGAACACTTCTGAAACCATTGTCACTGTTTAGGTTACTCAAACATTACTGATATCAATGCTAATGAAAGTGAGGATCAGGTACCTTTATTTGCCCTGCTTAATAGGATCATAGGAGGTTACTAGGCTAATAGTCCCAGGGCCGTTACAAGCCTAGCCAAGTTCAACCCATGTTCCCAAGCGTGTCTGGTTCAAGTAGACACTAAAATCACCATCTGTTCCCCCTGTCCAAGAGGGACACACACAAGTAGAATCCCTGGGGTGAATTTCCAGTTACCCATCTGGTCGTCTAAATTACACTTAAATAGGGCCAATAAGGGGCTTTGTTTAACATGAATAGGAAGATTGTTCCAAAAATGAGGCAACCTCTCTGAGACAAATCTGTCTCTTCAGCAAGTTCTGTCTATATCACATACCAGGTTAAGGTCATTTAAGTGAGTGACCCATGCGCCATTTGACTTGCAAATGTGCAGCATTTCCATTAAAACGGAGTCAGAGATTGGTCTGTATGCAAGGCACAGGTTTCCTGTGAGCAGTCTGTATGACACAGGGTAGAATGACAATGATTTCAATCTGTCTACATAAGACAGATCTTGAAAACCCTGAATTTTCTTTGTAAGGAACCTTTATATTCTCTCCAATTTATGGAGGTGTTTGGAAAGGAACATACCAAAGGGAGAATTGTACTCTGTTATTGGCCTAATGAGGGAAGAGTACAGGGTATTTATATCCTCTTTTTTCTGGAGGCAATATCCTTAATTATGAGGTGAGGAAAATAAAACGCCATTCTTACAACTGTGGAGACATAGTGATTGAAGTTAAGGTTGCTGTCAACCTGTGTACCCAGATCTCTCACCACTGACTGTGTGCGTAGGATATTGCTATTGATGTGGTAGTCTTCAGAAACATCAGCCTTACCGAAGGGGATGATAATGCAGTTTTTTTGCATTAAGTTTAAGACCATGACTTTGGCACCAGTCATTAGTCTGTGTAAGACTTTCTTGCAGGATGTTGACATTGCTAGGGGTTTCAGTGATCACTTCCAATTTACAGTCATCAGCAAACTTTGTCAGCCACAGTCCTTTAGTTTTAGCCCGTACTTTGGAGAAGTAGATTCTGAACAGTAGGGGTCCCAGAACAAATCCCTGTGGAACACCACTGGTTATGAATCTACTGGAGGAGGCGGAGTCCTCTATTTTGACTATATGAGTTCTATCAGTGAGCCAGTTTGCAACCCACATAACAATGTATGGCTTAATACCCAGCTGGGTGAGTTTATCAATGATGCCTGAGTGGAGGGATTGTGTTAAAGGCCTTGGCTAAGTCTAGGTAGGCCATATGCACAGATTTGCCCTCATCTAGTGCTTTGGTGTTTGTCTTGAAGAAGTCCACCAAGTTTAACAGGCATAACCTCACCTTGACAAAGTCAAACTGGGTGGGTCAAATGTTTGGAGATTTCTTATATATTTGTTAATAAGATCCATGATGATTCATTCCATGGCCTTGCAGATAAGGCTGGTCAGGCTAATAGTTCTGTAGCTCCCGGAGTCCGTGGATGCGTCCCCTTTTTACAAAGGGATGATGGAAGCTATTTTCCATTCTACTGGGATGAAGACAGTGCTTAGACTGTGACTGAAAAAAGTGCCCAATGGTGATGCTAATTTCTGTTTTAACCCATGTAGAACATTGCCTAGAATGTTGTCTGGTGCCACAGAGGCTGTGTTTTTGGCCTTGGAGAGGGCATTTAAGACCTGCTCCTTGGAGATACTAGATAGGGGACAGGTCCTAGGGGTACTTTGGGGCATATGCGGTGGGGACAAGGGAGTGAACCTGTCATCCAGCAAGTTTGCTATATCCACAGGTTCTATATATGTAGTAACATTAACTATGAGTTCAGTGCAAATCTGGGCCTTTCCTTTGATGTTAATGATGTAACAAAAAATGCCTTGTCATTATCCTTAGTTAGCTAATTTGGATATGTAGTTAGCTTTGAAGGACTTCACTATGAGTCTTATTTGCTTGTTTAAGTTGAAGAGGGAGTGTTTCCAGTTTTGGGACTATTCCTTCCTACTCTAAGACAGCAATTTCTTTCTCCATTTGTATAGTCTATTAATGGCAGTTGCCCACCAGGCAGGTTTGTTTTTCCTTGAAGATCTTGCTTTGGTTCTATCAGGTATGGCAGAGTCAATACAATTATACAGGTGCTTGTATAAAGCATTGGTGTATAACTTAGCATAGGTGTCTGTTCCATCAGTGGGGGAGGGACTATGAAGCTATTTATGCTGTCACGTAAGAGGTTGTAATTGGCTTTGGAGAAGATTTTTAGTCTAGTTGTTGCTAAGGGGGGGGGGTCTTGTGTTATAGTTACTTCTAGTGAGACTGATTTGTTGTCAGATCTCACCAGTGATGGCCACACACTGGGGATGGTGCAGCAGTCCCCCATGTTGCTGAGCACCGGGTCCAGGATTTTTGAGACCCTTGTGGGTGTGTCAACCAGCTGGTCCAGGGCACTGAAGTTAACAAAGTCCAGGAACCTTTGGGCAAGTGATTTATAACACATATAATTTACCCATTCTATGGATGGGTAATTAAAGTCATCCAAAACCAGGGTGTTTGGTTGTATCGTGATTGACTCAAGTAGATACAAGTAGGCTGAGTGGATGTCCTGATTCATGGAGGGGTACCTAGTACTGGCAATGACCTGAAAAGGGTTCTTGCCTATAGTCAATTGTACCTGAAACAATTCAAGGGAATTGTGCTGTTTAACCAATCTAGAGGTGTAGTTATCTTTAATGAACATTGCTACATCACCTCCTTTAATTCTCGCACATTCAGTTTGTGGTCTGAACACGTGGAAGGAAATGTAACCTGGTATAGCTGGTGTATTTATATTTAATGAACATTGCTACATCACCTCCTTTAATTCTCACACCTTCAGTTTGTGGTCTGAACATGTGGAAGGAAATGTAACCTGGTATAGCTGGGGTACCTTCCGCAGCCTTAAACCAGGTCTTAGTGACTGCATAAATGTCAGCATCTTCCAGGGTAAGGACTGCTTCCAGTGAGTGCAGTTTCTGGTTTAGACTCCTAGCATTTAGCAGTATAACCCTGAGGTAGTGTTTAGAAGGTATTTTTATGTCAGGAATTTTGTTCTTGTGACATTGCCTAAAAAAGGCACTATAGGGATGGCAAGAGAATAACCAGTAACCAAAGTCCCAGGGGTGACAGATGTAGACCATCTCTGGCAAAGCATCGAGGTCTGTTAACCATGTCATCCCAGGCTGACAGATACTGGATCCCCTTTGAATGACATCAGAAACTAAGCCAATTGCTGAAGTCAATCATTTTTTGTTTGTATTGAGGTATCATTCTAGGCGAAGGTAAAATGTTGCTTAAGGCTAGGGACATACCTGCCTGAGACACATAATCAGAGAGCTCAGTCATGTGTCTTTTCATAAGTCCAGTAAGGTATGTCTCAAGTCATTCACACCAACATGGATTATGACAGTGTCATAACAGTGCCTGTTGTTGAGAGACTTGAGTGCATGTGTGATGTGGCAGATCCTGGCATCTGACAGGCAGATGACAGTGACACTTTCATTATCCAACCTGGTGAGAGGGACATCTGTGTGTCTCACAATTGAGTCACCTATGACTAAGATATTTGTTTTGTGTTATGCCTTAGGGGCTTGACTGGTGAGACACTTGTGTGTGATATATTATGTGTACTATGTTCTGCAGAGGATCTGTTATGTGAAGCCTGCTTGTGTTTGTGTTTAGGAGGTCTCTGATATTTAGGTAATCTTCTTGAAAGAACCTCTGCATATGTAGGTTTATGTGTTATTGGTTTGGTAGGTGCAGGAGGCGAGGTGTGTATGCTGGCATCTTGCCTAGTATCAGATGAACCGACCGGTTAGTGAGAGAACCTGGATTCTATGTTCTTGATATAGATGCATCTCTCACATAATGAATTTGTGTGGACTAGAAGAAGTGGGTTGCCAGTGTACATGAGGCAATTACTACATTGTCTCAGGATGCCCATGTTGACCAGGCTGGCTGGAGAAACTGTGGGAAATTGTCCATCCATAATGATAGGTAAGTTGATGTGATCAGAAAACTGGAGAGGACAGGAAGGACCAGGTAAAGTAGAGGATAGGAGAAGTGGACAAAACATACAAAGGGCTAGTGGATAGGATCTGTGTTGGTACCTCAGGAGCTTTGCTGAATGTATCACCTGTCAGTGAGAGACAATCATGAGAACTCACCAATGGAATACCAGCAGAGTACTAAGGGAAAATTTGAAGGCAAAAGTGTTTGTGTGTATAACCACCAACATTGCCTACTGCTGTGCGTCAGTCAGTGATACACAAAAGTGGTGTTTATGTAGCAAATGAGTGCAAACTGATCTAAACAAATTAACCAATAAAAAAGCTCAAAACTGAGCCCTGTTCCATCAGCCTTCAATCAGATGAGTTCTAACTGCACACTCCTGCCACTAGGGTGCAGGGAAACCCTCTCCAACAAAAGATGGCCTGGTTTAGTGCTCATGTTATATAAACAGAACTAGATTCAGCAGGTCTGAATATAGTCTATTCTACAGCAAACAAAGTGCAACAAATTCAGGAAAACAAAAACAGTTCAAATAAGCAGTGATATGGTAAAACTGCAGTTCAAAAGTGCAATATACAGTGAAAAATTCTACTTAAGTTTTGCAGCGATCAGCCGATAGCTTGGATTTACTTATGTATTAATTGAGAGCAATCTGATTTAAACAAATTAACCAATAAGAGAATTAATAAAGTATGGACACTAGATTACCACCATGGTAACACATTCAGCTGGAGGTTTAGAAAGGAACATATCAACAAAGTGTAGATTTTATTAATTTACTGGTTTATTACTTGTTTATTATTTTTATTTTGTAACTTAGCTGTATTTTTATCTATTTGTTATGGAGAACTGCAATGGTTACCATACCTCTCAACCGTGCCAAATTCCTCAGCATTTCCCGGTTTTGAGGTCCAAATAATAAGGTGCCACGAATTTCCAATCAGCCCCCTTTATTCCCGATTCTTTCCCGGCTTTTTTAAAACTTTTTTCCCCTCTGCAATTTTCTGCTGACATCATTTCATGCAGAGGCATGCGCAATGATGTCAGCATTGTAAGCAGCCTTTCAGCCTGTCAGAATTCAGCTGAGGGTTCAAGGGGATGTGACTTTGTTTATGTTTGGGCTTTCAGCAGCAGCAGAGTGTTAACTGTTAAATATTAGGTATCTGTGACTGATGTCTCGGACTTCAAGCAGCTAACCTAAAGGCAAATGCAGAGGCACGCTTTTTTCAAATTACAGAGGAGCAGGCACAGACAGCAGTCAATCTATTAGTTTAGAGAGGGCCAGATCAGGACTCTGGGACTGGACTACACAGGCTAAAGCTCAGAGTCGGACAGACCAGGAGAGAGCAGCAACAGACCCAAGTCACCCAACAGTGTTTTTAATTTGAAATTAGACTTGCAGTTACAGTCAGGGACAGTCTGCACCGGCAAGGCTATCCTGTCCTCAAACAAGCCGTTTGTTCGTTTCAGACTTAAGTGCACCAGGGCACCACCAGGCAGCAGCAGTTACACTCGGGTTGGGTGAGTACTACTCCCCCCCCCCCCCCCACACACACGTTTTCTATATCTTGGTCCTTATAATTTGCAATCAAGTGTAAGGTCTGTTTTACTCAACAATACTTCAGATGTCAGAAATATTATTACTTTTTGCAACTCCTTAAAGTTATTAGAAATTGTCCATAATATGCAGTAGTGCTCAAAAACTAACTATAAAATATGTCTAATGCCTTGTAGAGGAAGGCTGAAAGTACTTGTTTGTTGGAATACTATCATGTAGAACCTTTAAGGATGATATAAATAAAGTATGTACTCACTGTACAATACTTTATAAATTAGGTATCTGCTCAGTACAGCTCAGGATAACAGATACTCAGTAATCCAGTTTGCATCTTTAGCAGAGTGTTGCAGTTGAAGCATATCATATCTGGGGCTATGCTCTACACTTTTTCATTACAGTACATTGTTCCTGGTATAATGCATTACATCCACAGCTCCAGAGTTTAAAATCCACATTGCTTGTCACAATTGCACATGAATATTTTCATACATGTTCTCATATCTGTTTACCGAGAGATGTAGAAGTAATACATTACATCCTTGGCCCCAGAGCTCAAAATGTAATGTGTGGCTTGTCACAACTGTCATGCTGTGAGCAGATTTAATCTGTATGTAGATGTAAAGCATTACATTTAGTAATACGTATTGCTGCTATTTGTAACAGACTTAAATAGTCATTTTGTATTTTTTATTAGCAAGAGATATTATTTTTTTTATTACAAAAGCATAGCTTATGTAAACTGGATATGATGCTTGCAGACTGATGACAAAATTGCCTGTACTCTCCGCTATGTGTTTTTTAGCATACATTTTCATGTTTATATGTGTGCGTGTGTGCATGTGTGTGCGTGCTCCTGTGTGTAAGTATGTGGAATACATGGATCCATTCTGTGATGAGTATCTTCTATTATAAGTGTAGGGAAAGTGTTTCATGGTGAGTAGTGAAATCAAAATTCATTCTGCAGTAAAAAATGTTTCATGTGTCACTCAAACCAGATCCCCAGCATCCTCCATTTATCTGTTTTTCCCATTTTATGAGTTGAAACTATTGTTTCCCATTTAGTTCCACGGACAGCAATTCCATAAGCTGCTTACTGGTAAGGGTTATACATAGCTTCCATACTTATTTTTTTCTGAATGGTTGTTTCATGTGGGATTTTTGTTGCACGTTTTACAATTGTAAATGTTGGCATTTATATATATATATATATATATATATATATATATATATATATATATATCAAATTGTAAAGTTTGGCATTTTATATATATATATATATATATATATATATATATATATATATGTGTGTGTGTGTGTGTGTGTGTGTGTGTGTGTATACATATATATATATATATATATATATATATATATATATATATCTATAAATACACACACACATAAACTACAGTCTGAACTAGGATATAAAAAATAAAGACAGCACTTTTTGAATCTGCTTGTCTCCCATGGCATTACAGTGTATCAGCCCACTACACTGTATCTATCACTTACTTCTCTCATACTCTCCATAGTCACCCAGTCAAGTTCAAATATTAATATAGTAAAACACTATTGTTATGCTTATTTATTCATGATCAAATTTTGGTTGTCTGTTCTTCAGTTTGCGTTTAAAAGTTGGTATCCCACAATTAAATTACAGTGGGTGGAGTTACACGATTATGCATGCAAATTTTATGTTAATCAGGTACAGATTTGTACCTATTTTTATGGGTCTTTGTACAGATTTTTGATGCTTTCAGGTTGAGAGGTATGATGGTTACCCAATATGGATTAAAAAACAAGATTTAGTGCAACCTAGAGTATGAGTTATCTGTATTTTGCTTTGTTATGGATTAACACTGCATTTTTACTATTTCTAGGGCATAACTGTTGTACTCTTAACCAGTCTAGTAATTTTCTTTAAGAAACAAACAAATACAATGCATGATCATAGCTAGTTAAAGATCTTGTCTAAATGGGTGAAACAACCTTTGGGTTTTACATAAAAAGTGTCTGCACACATCTTTATGCATGTGACTACTTCCTTTGCAAAAACTAAAGGTTGTTTCACTCCAGTTTTCAAATAAAAGTACTTTAAAAATTTCTTCCAAATGCAGATGTCTAAACTTACACAGCAATGTTTATGCATTAATATTAGTGGGTGGGAAGGAGGCAGTTATGTCACTTTGGATTCCAGAACTAATTCTGCTGGATTAGGGTAGGTAAGTAATTGCGTACTTAGTTATGTAATTGCCAAACTGTTAAATTAACAGTTTGGCAAAAAATATTTTAACAGTTTGGCAATTACATAACTTAATTCACAATTACTTACAGATGCTAATTCACCGTAATTTGGTCTGGAACCTAAAGTGACATAAACGCCATCTTTCCACTTATTAAAGGAAAACTCCATTTTCTCTTATAGTTTGATTCAAGTCCTACTTTTTCTCCCCACATTATGATTCCAGCACTATGTAGGTACCTGTTACCTGCTTGTACTTTACAAAACTTTCATTTCCTCATGTTGGTATCAAAGGAAGGGAAAGACCACCCTTTTTTAAGTTTAACTTTTCACATAAGTTGCAGAGGAATTTGCCTATACTTGCATGACATACCACAGACAGAGACATTTGTAGTCAGGAGCTCAGGCTGCTGTAAACAAAACAGAGAGGTGTAAAACTGCTTTCCACTGTCTTTATTGCAGAGAGGAAGAGAATTTCCACTGACAGCTACCTCCAATGTAGCCATGCCTTTCATAGCAAAACAGAGCAATTAGATCAGTCAAAGGTTCAAAGGCAGTTGTCACTTCTTTTGACAAATTTACATAATCAGCATAAATGTATTGAAATAAAAGTATTGAAATGCTTTACTTTAATCTTTAAATGTTTGTCATTTATACTATTTTACATTTTAAGATGACTTGAATGTAGTATCAAAGGTGTCTGTGACATTTAGAGAAAAGTCAGAAAATATTTTTTCTTGTAATTCTTGTGAAGTATCAGCACATTTACCAAAGTGTAGGGGGAGGGGCTGTCAGTTCATCTTGGACTACAAAAAGATACTTTGAACAAAGGCCTGAAATGTAGCAACTATTTGGTTGCAACTGTATAATTCTTTAGTATACTATAAAACAAGCCCTGAGACACACACAAATGAGGGCCATTCAAGAAATAAAAGAAGCATTCCTAACAGACAGTATTTAAGATGACAGTGACTGACACAAATCCCATTATATGCCAGTGGAATGGGAATACACCACTACTTCCTAATGTCTAGCATGACTTATGTAAAGCAGACTTGAGATGGATTATGGGAAAGATAAAGGCTTGAAGAAAAGCTCACGTTGCTATGTCAAGCCCCATTGACAGCCATTTTGCAGAAAACATTAAAATTCTATAAGAAGCAGTCAGAGTGATTTTTGTGGTGTTACAATAACTGAGAAAACAGAGATAGAGTGAAAAAATTAGTTCTAAGGTAGTTTTCCTTTATTATTAATGCTGTAAACATGTATGTGCAGACTTCTCCATTTGGAAGCAAATTTAAACTAATTTTATTTGTAAACTGGAGTGAAATGACCTTTGGGTTTTGCATAAAAAAGTGTTTGCATGCATAAAGATGCATGCGGACACTTTTTTATGCAAAACTCAAAGGTTGTTTTATCCCTTTAGACATTACCTTTACATGGGTCTTTAGTAAGGAAGCTGTTCTTATAGTGGAAATGGTTAACTCTGGACCCAGCTAAGCACTAAATTTTTAGTAAAGCAAGAATGCATGAACAAAATTATAGTGAAACTTTAGATTAAAGAGAGCATAAAGAAAGTCTGTTGCTCCCACTTCTGTGTTAGTGCCACTCATTGGCAGAAGTCCTGTGGTGCAGTTGTTTAATGGTAAGAAAGTAATGAATAATTAATATTATGGATCTAGGATCCCTTTTGCATGGAAATCACAAAATCAAAGAACTGAAGTTCCAGTATGATTACTGATGGTTGGTAGAATCTGTGAGGAGGGGAAGTAATAGGAATTCTAATGCAGGATATAGGGGGGCAGCCTCAGTTATTATTGGGTGACATCCTTTTGAACAGTATAGCTATACAATTTCAAGGTTTTACCATATACACACTCCTACCTTTTTTTTTTGGGACTACAGTTATTAAAGGCATGCAAAGTTTCCTCTCTATCATTCTAAAGGTGAAGTCTGCAAAACTGCATCCAGTCTGTAGACTGAGTCTTATTAACTTGAAAAGCCGAAAGAGATCATATAGCAGGACAACTTCAACTTATTTCCTCCTATCAGTGCCTGTTCCAATGAATCACTTTCAGAGGCAGCAAAAATTCTGATTGCTTCATAAGTTTTCTAGATTTTGCCCCATCTTTTCAAAAGACAATGCAAACTGACATGAAGGGCAAACTGTCATTTTTTCAGTAGTTAATACTCCACTCTAAAATATGGTACTGCCTAGGTCTGAAAAGATGATAAGGCTTACCAGCAGTGTTTCCTAACAAAACTAAAATTATTTGGTGTCAAGACAACTGTGTAAAATGTAGTCTCTAGCTCAGTTTCATAGGTCTTAGAAAATCTTGCTGCTTTAACTTTCATTAGTTTATACCTTTTTCTTTTTTTTTTGGTATATAATTTGTTGCATTGTTAATAACCATCTTGAGTACAGTGCCCAGTTATACCTTTTATAATTTTTTACATAAATACTGTTTAGTGCAACTGCAATTTTTAAGTATTTTTCTCAAGTCCTTTGCTGTTCAGTTTCTGTTTAGTCTGTGTCATGATATTGTCATGTCATATGTCATGGCATATATCAAAAAGAAGATGAAGGCAATAATAAGTCACTAATAAACGTAAAAAAATGCCCAAACAACCACAAAGGAAGCCCGCAACACTGCTGGAAACTCAAAATAATTTATTCTTGCAACACGATGTGATGGAAAGGGTTCCTTTGTGGTCGTTTGGGCAATTTTTTATATATGTCATGGCATATACAATCTTTAGCTATATGAACAAAAGAAAGTGAAGGCAGGTGACTGTGCTAACAAAATCATGAGAACAGTACCATCTTTCTGTATCTGCAAGTAAGAAATGTAGTCTACCTGTCATCGGTGTAAAGCATAATATACCTGGGATTTATAAAACACAGTATGAGTGAAATGTGGAGTATTCTATCTACTGATTGCCAGTATTACCTGCCCAGCATCAAAATCAGTTTTCACCATAAAGGCATGACATACCCTGCCATGTCCATCATGGATTATACAAGCATGTCCTGTGTTCTACTGCTAATGATGCACTGCTGAAGCATACCCAACCTCCTCATGTCCATGATGCACCTTAAAAGTATGGCAATCCTCCTCATATCTATGCTGCACCATAATAAGCATGCCCCACCTCCTCATATCTATGCTATACCATAAAAGCATGCCCCGCCTCCTCATGTAAATGATGTACTGTAAAAGCATGCCCCACCTCCTTATATCCATGATGCATTGTAACAGCACGTCCCACCTCTTCACATGTATGATGCACTATGAAAGCATGCCTCCACCTTCTCATATTCATGATGTACTATAAAAGCATGTCCCACATCCTCATATCCATAATGCACTGAAAAAGCATACCTCACCTCCTCATATCCATGATGCACCGTTAAAGCCTGCCCTACCTCCTCATATTCATGAGGCACTGTGTATACCACACCTCCTTATATCCATGACGTGGGTCTATATTATCTCACCAAAATGGCAATATGAATGCCGTTTCAGTGACACGTAAAGATCAATCTACCACTTACGCGGACAGCCAGAACATTGATTTTTTTCCTAAGGGAAAAAAATCATTAGTCCAACCACACACAAAACACCATACTCAACATGACAAAGGGGGGGCTTCAGCCCCCACACCCCCTCCAATGAAGGGGCTGTGCCCCCACATCCCCAACTAAATATATCAACTCCGAGATCACACTACAGTGGGGAAAAGGGCAATTACACGATGACGGACAAGTGATTTTTTTTTCCCCTTGGAAATAATCGATGTTAAGTCCATTCATCGAAGTGGTAGATTGATGTTTACATGTCGCTGAAACGACATTCGCTGTGTTGCCATTTTGGTGACCATAATATAGACCCCCATGATGTATTTCACAACCCAAATTCTCATATCCATGATGCATTGTGAAAACATGCCCCATCTCCTCATATCCATGATACAGTGAGAAAGCATGCCCACCTCCTCAAATCTAATGTGCTGTAAAAGCATGCCCCACCTCCTTATATCCATGTAGTGACATAGCTGGGTGGGGCAAGAGGGGCAGTCTGTCCCAGACGACACTTTTTAATAAACAAGAAGCTGTTGTGGGGCCAATTTTTTTTTTTTTTTATTTTTTTTTTGTTTTTTTTTTTTGTTTCTTGTTTTGGCTTGGCAAAGAAAGATGAAAGTCAGGTGGTGCCATGGTGGCTTTCTGTTTGGCTGACTTGCACACCACGAAGCATGCATGCACACAGCAGTAGCAGGCGAGCAGGCAGCCTTTTGATGATAACGCAGTCCTAGTCTAACACCTAGATGAGGAACAGTGTAGGAAAAATAGTGGGAACCCCAGGCCAGGAAGAAAAATATACAAAAGCCAGAAAGTAAACACTGGGTATTGATTTCATCTACCAGTTTAATAGTCATGATTTGATTTTGTTGTAGGGAATAAAATTGTCTATTTGGAGTGTACCAGCCCAGCTAATGTGAGGTTGCTGGCCAGTTTTTTAGGGATGTGGAGAATATTAACCTGTAACTCTATTTGTACTTGTGGTTGTTTCACTTAGGTTACAGAATCTCAACCTGTAACTGTGTTTGTACTGGTTGTTGTTTTACTTAGGTTACAGAGTCCGAACCTGTAACTGTGTTTGTATTGATGGTTGTTTCACTTAGAATACAGAGTTCTATGAGTAACTGGATGTTATTGTCACTGTAGGCACAGCTGAAACCTCTACATCCTGAGTTGCTGACCTGCCTCCAAGTATGGGAGTGTTTTGGGTAAATAGAAATGCAGTGAAATAAGGATTTGGTTCAGCATGCTGCAGTGTACTTAAAATGCTTCCTCCCTTTTGCGCATCAACTGTTATTGCAGCAGATTTGATGGTGTGGCAGAAATGTTTTAGTGTTTTATTGCAGTTAGAATTCAGCTAAGAAGTTAATTTCATGACATGAATGACCTTAAAGTTCTTCTTTTCTGACTTTTCATGGGACTGCCACTGTATGCAGACACCAAGTCTGTTTCATGAATGTACATGTGACACTTGTGCACTGGCCCAGTAATCAAGGAGCCTCAGTCCTCACCACTAACACCAGTGATGGGCGTGCACATTGGGAAGATAACAAGTACACACAGTAAAGTACAGTTTCCCTTAATAGCACACAGAGATCACAGTCAGTCTGGGGCTGGTTTCTCCCAGATCCCCAATAAGACTCCCCACTGGCACAGCTATAGAGTGGAGTCCTTAGCTAGGGTTCCAAGCCAAGTCCTCCCAGCACTCCCTCTGTCCAACCAGTGCTTCATGCCCCTGCCCAAGTAGCACACACACACACACACACACACACACACACACACACACACACACACACACACACACACACACACACACACACACACACACACACACACACACTTTGAGATATGATATACAAACACACAGACACTCCTGGGGAAGGCTGGCACAGGTTCACTAGGTATGACTCTTCTGCCCATGCTATAAGGTAGTAATCCACTGCCACCAGAACCCCTGTTTATCAGCTTCTATAAGGCCCTTCCCAAAGGGTGACCAGTTTCGCTGTTATCCACTTAGTAAGTGTGACCAGAACTTTTAAGGCTATTTGAGTGGCTTAGACAGTATCACTAAATACATGCAAGTACTCTAGAACTTAAATTATCTCTACACAAAACAGCCACAGCTGGAAAGTTTAAAAAACATTTAATAATAACTAATAAAAACTCAAGACAAATCTCCTCAATGCAACACAATGCTAGTCAAGAGTTCAGACACAGGAACTTTAAAAGAATACTGTAAGATAGTATGACATAAATATAGAAAACAGCTAGTCTAATCTTACTATTTTCTATCTATTTGTATGAGAAATACTAAAGTCTAAGATTCTACTTACATACAGAGCAAGCAAGTGCTGGTGATGTAAGTTTTGAAGACAAATGCAAAATGCTATTTCTTTCTCTCTGGTATCTCTTAAACTGATAATACATCACTGCTGACTCATTTTAGATTCCATCATTTCTAACACTTCTCTGGTTCCCAGGCTTCCAGAAACTCTAAATTTACATTTCTTAGTAAGCTTGCACCTGGTCAGCAAGTCACAGCAATAAAAGACATTATAAATGTAAAATCTAGCAATCAACTCTTGTCCTAAGACAGTAAAAAGAATCCCTTCATCCAGACATCCTGTCTCCGAGCTTTGAGATCAAACAGTCATAAAATGCTTTACTTTATCAGCTTACTTCCAGCAGGGTGCACTGGGGTTACATTTTTAAAGTATATACACTTATAACACAGTTTTTCTTACATTTAGTTTTCTTACATTTGTAAAACAGCCTGTGGATTATATTAATATTTACAATGACATAGAGTTATCTACAAAATTCTATCTAGCTGGGCTGGCAGCCTTTCAGTTTTTCACATTTCTCCCCCTGAGAACTCAAGCTATGTTTTCAAATGACCCTTGAGAAACGTTGCTTGAGAGGGTTAGGTCTGTCTGAGTATACCTTACCGCATTCCCCTGTCTTGAGAGCCCATCTGTGTTGGCATTGCTAATCCCACTGCGGTGTTGCACTGACATATATGTTTGCAACCCTAGGCGCCATCTTAGAAATTTGGCATTTTGCTGGCTGGCTCGGTGTTACCATGTTAGGGGATTGTGATCTGTAACTACAGTGAATTTTCTTCCATACAGATAAGGCTGAAGTTTCTGCAGTGCCTACACTATGGCTAGACTTTCCTTTTCTACAGCTGCATAGCATTCCTCCCTGGGCTGGAGCCTACAACTGAGATAAACCACTGGGTGCTCTTCTCCCTCTCAAGAAATCTGGCTAAGTACAGCCCCCACCCCATGGTTCAAAGCATCCACCAGCACAACAAATTCTATGCTGTAATCTGGACTGGCTAACACAGGGGGTCCTCCCAAAGCTTCTTTAAGCTTCTGGAATGCCTACTCACATGCTGTGGTCCACACTACCTTATCTGGCCTGTTTTTCCTTGTCAGGTCTGTGAAGGGAGCAGTTATGGTACTATAACTGGAAACAAACTTTCTATAGTACCCTGCTGTCCCTAGGAATGCCCTCACCTGCTTTTTGGTAACAGGTGCAGTCCATACCTGAATGGCTTCCACTTTGGCAGGTTCTGGCCTGATCTTGCCACTCTCCATTCTATGTCCTAGGTAGGAGACCTCTGCATATCCACCTAACATTTGCTGGGCTTAATGGTCAACCTTGCCCTCTGTAGTCTGTCCAGCACCTCCTCGGCATGTTGAAGGTACTCTTGCCAGGAATGGCTGTAGATGACAATATCATATAGGTAAGCAAAGGCAAACCCTCCTGCTCCTGCTAGGATATGATCTACCAGCCTCTGAAAAGGTGCTGGGGCATTTTTCATCCCAAAGGGCATATTTGTGAACTCATACAAGCCAAAAGGAGTCACAAAGGCTGACCTCTCTCTAGCACGGGTAGTCAAGAGCACCTGCCAGTAACCCTTGGTAGGATCAATGGTGGTAAGATACCTAGCCTCACCCAGCTGCTCTAGGGCTTCATCTGTCCTAGGAATGGGATAAGCACCTGACTCTGTGTGACTATTTAGTTTCCTGTAGTCCATACAAAACCTGGTGCTGGCATCCTTCTTTGGCACCAGCACCACTGGGGAGGCCTAAAGACTGGTGGACTGTTGAATTACCCCTAGTTCCAACATTTCCTGTATCTCCTCCCTCAGAGTCTGTTTGACTGTCTCAGGCACCCTGTAAGGGGCCTGCCTAATAGGCCTTTGGGGTCCTGTATCCACCTTAGGGTGCACCAGGTGGGTGCATCCTGGTGACCCAGTGAGCATGTCCCCAAACTCCTGTAACACTGCTCAGATTTCTTGAACATGGGTGGAAGATAGCTGCTGGGACATTGCTACTCCTTCCACTGAAGTGTCAGTCCGAGCCTCACTGAGGAGATCAGTCACCAGATCTCCCTCAGACTCCTCCTGCAATCCACTGGAAATACTCAGCACAAGGGCCTGCCTATCACGGTAAGGTTTCATCATGTTAGCATGGTTCAGTTTGTGGCCCTGCCTTCTGCCTAGCAGTTCCTCCATGTAGTTAACAGCACTGACCTTCCTTACCACCTTGTAGGGTCCCTCCAAAGCTGCTTGCAGCTTGTTGTGTCTGATAGGAATAAGAACCATTACCTGCTGTCCTACAGCATACTCTCTAGCTTTAGCATTCCTGTCACACCAGACCTTTTGCTGTTGTTGGGCTTCTGCCAGGTTCTCCTGGGCCAAGCCCATGGGTTCCCTGAGCCTTGTCTTTATGTTTAGGACATATGCCAAAACAGACTCCTTGTGCAATTCACACTCACCCTCCCACTCATTAAATCTAGAGGCCCCCTCACCATATGCCCATACAGCAACTCAAAGGGTGAAAAACCCTTGGATTCCTGGGGAATCTCTCTGTAGGCAAACGACAGATGGGGCAAATATTTGTCCCACTCTTTCTTAAACTGGTCTGCAAATGCCCATAGCATGGACTTGAATGTAGAGTTTAACTTCTCAACAGACCATTGGTCTGGGGGTGGTCGTGGATGGTCTTTTGGTGCTTTCCCCACAGTACTTTCACAGACAGGCCAGCAGCAGGTCTGACATGAAATTGGCACCCCTGTCAGTCAGTATTTCATTTGGGAAACCTACCCTGCTAAAAATCTGTAAGAAAGTGTTTGCCACATTTTCTGCCTCAATGGAGGACAAAGCCACTGCCTCAGGGTATCTTGTAGGATAATCTACTACCACTAGGATATAGTTTTTCCCTGTGGAACTTGGGATATCAGAGGCCCTACAATATCCATAGCTACCCTCTGAAAGGGCTCCTCAATCACAGGCAAAGGCATCAAAGGATTTTTCACCTTGTCTCCTGCCTTGCCTACATTTTGACACTGCTCACAGGTCCTGCAGTACCCTGTTACATCTCTGGAAATTCCAGACCAATAGAAGTTGTGCATAATACATCTCTTTGTATGTTTTATGTCCATATAACCCACAAAGGGAATATCATGGGCTATGGCTAGAAGTGCAAGACAGTAGGCTCTAGGCACTACCAACTGCTGTATCCTCTCACCTTCTAGCCCTCCCTCAGGGGTCCATTCTCTATACAGTAATCCTTTGTCCCGGTATACAGATTTCCCATTCCCTTGAGAATCAGGCACCTCACTAGCTACCTGCCTCAGGTCTTGCAATGTAAGGTCTGAGAGCTGAGCCTGCCTCAACTCTCTCTTTGTAACCCTTCCCAGCTCCCCTTCCGCAGGAAGTGTGGCATCCTGTGACAGTGGTGCCCCACTGTCAGACTGGGTACTACTACTCACTTCTGCCCTTTCAGTCACTCTGTCCAAGGGACCATCAGTACCCACAAGCAGCTGTGGCCCACCTTCAGTCTCACTGCTACAGTGTAGCTCCCTCCCTGAAGTAACCACCTCACCAGTCTTGGCTGCAAGCGTGCGGTCTGTCTGGGTCTCCTCCAGGCTACCAGACCCACATGCTTGTCTCCAAGCCTGACTGCATGTAACTGCATGAGCACATGGTACTGCATTATCAAAATCCTTCCCTATCAGGACATCTGCAGGATGATAGTTTGGTACCCCTCATGTCTCAAGGCAACGTACTATTGGCACTTTGTCTTCCTCACTTACTGGCTCCCTCACCTTTTGTTCCCCACCTTGCCTCCATGGACATCTGTATGCCACATGACCCCACTGGTTGCTTTCAAAACATTTAACCCTAGGTCCTGGGCATGTACCTGGACTAGTGGCTTCCCCTGCTACTGGCAGATTCTGTTTGGGGCTGTCTGGACTGCCCACCATGGGTTCCTTTAGACCCATGAGCAGCACTGGGTGTCCCTTTCCTGTGCATTGATGCCCTGCTTGCTAGGTATAGGTCTCCCTTCTTCCCCAACTCATCTGAAGTAGCACATTGTCTATCAGCTAACCAGATCCTTATGTCCTCAGGCAAAGTGCTAAGGGCTTGTTCCCTCACCAAAAGGGGTGACCTAACATCCACTCACCCACCTATAAAAATAAGTGCTTAGTTCAGCAACATATTCATACACACTTTCATCTGCCATGGATCTGTGCTCACAAAACGTTTTCCTATAAGCTTCAGGTGTTAGCTTAAAAAATACTAGCAAACAATTCTTATCACCAGTATAATTTAAGAAATCATCTGACAGTTTGGAAAGTACATTTACAGCTTTACCATGGAGTAAGGGGGTCAGGAACAATACCCAGAGCCTTTGGTCAACATCATACTGTTTACATACCCTCTCAAACATTTGAATGAAACTATCAAAATTATCCCCCTCTGTAAACTGCAGAAGAAATTTACTGACCTTTTGTGCTTCTGGGGTCCAGTTACTCCCTTCCCCATTAACTCCATTACTCTAGCAAAGATTCAACATCTCCTTTTCATGCTGCTTCTGCCTCTCCTTCCCCAGTGCTTCCATTTCCAAACACCTGGCCTCCAACTCAAGTCTCTTTAGCTCCAGATGGATTTTTAAGTCCTCTGAAGAAAGGTTGAGTTGTCCATTCTCTGAATGTTGTACATCTCCACGGCCAGTCTGATCATCCTCCTGATTGCTATTTTCTGTTGCAGCTGTTACCAAAGCTGCAATCATGTCTGTCTTAGGTTTCCATGCACCAGCCCCTTAGCCTGGCACATCTCAGCCAACTGGCTCCTTGTCAGCTTGCCATACTCCTCTGCTGACATGCTTGCCTGCTCTCCCTGACTAACTAAGCTAACAAAAGAAATAAAAGAATTGTGATCTGAACTCTGAGTATTCACTGTGTGGCTGATTTAGAGTACAAAACACCTTCAGTGATCACTGTACACAAGCTACAGAAATTCGCTATCCACACCACTACAAGCCAATCAGTATGTGACGTAGCTACCTCACCACTATCAAACAATTAATATTTGATGTGGATATCCCACCATTGCCAACCAATTAATATGTGATGCCCATGCACTGGCCCAATAATGAAGGAGCCTCAATCCTCACCACTAGTACCAGTGAGGGGCATACACATTGGGAAGGATAACAAGTACACACAGTAAGTACAATTTCCCTTAAGAGCACACAGAGATCACAGTCAGTCTGAGGCTGGTTTCTCACTTTCTCTCCAGATCCCCAATAAGACTCCCCACTGGCAAAGCTATAGAGTGGAGTCCATAGCCAGGGTTCCAAGCCAAGTCCTCCCAACACTTGCATTGTCCAACCAGTGCTTCGTGTCCCTGCTCATGTAGCTGACACATACACACATACACACACACATACACACACACACACACACACACACACACACACACACACACACACACACACACACACACACACACACACACAGACACACAAACACACAAACACACACACACACACACAACACTTTGAGATATAATTTATATGCAAACACACAAACACTCCTGGGGAAGGCTGGCACAGGTTCACTAGGTATGCCCGTTCTGCCCAGGCTATAAGGTAGTAATCCACTGCCACCAGAACCCCTACTTATCAGCTACTATAAGACCCTTCCCAAAGGGTGACCAAATTCTGCTGTACAATAATACTGTTATCCACTTAGTAAGAATGACCAGAACTTTTAAGGCTGTTGGAGTGGCTTGGACAGTATCACTAAATACATGCAAGTACTCTAGGGCTTAAATTATCTCTGCTAAAACAGCCACAGTTGGAAGGTTTAAAAATATTTAATAATAACTAATAAAAACACAAGACAAATCTCCTCAATTCAGCACAATGCTAGTCAAAAGTTCAGACACAGAAACTTTAAAACGATACTGTAAAATATTCTGACATAAAAATAGAAAACAGCTAGTCTAATCGTACTATTTTCTATATATTTCTAAGGGAAATACTAAAGTCTAAGATCTTACTTACATACAGAGCAAGCAAGTGCTGGTGATGTTGTTAGTTCTGAAGACAAATGCAAAATGCTATCTCTTTCTCTGAGATCTCTTAAACTGATAATACATCACTGCTGACTCATTTTAGATTACATCATTCTTGACACTTCTCTGGTTCCCATGCTGCCAGAAACTCTTAAATTTACATTTCTTAGTAAGCTTGCACCTGGTCATGAAGCCACAGCAATAAAAGACATTATACATATAAAATCTAGCAATGAACTCTTTTCCTAATACAATAGAAATAATTCCTTCATCCAGACATCCTGTCTCCAAGCTTTGAGATCAAACAGTCATAAAATGATTTACTTTATCAACTTTCTTCTAGCAGGGTGCACTTTGATTACATTTTTAATGTTCAGAACATATAATACAGTTTTTCTTACATTTAGTTTTCTTACATTTGTAAAGCAGCCTGTGGACTATATTAATATTTACAATGACATAGAATTATCTATAAAATTTTATCTAGCTGGGCTGACAGCCTTTCAGTTTTTCACAGTATTTCTTCCATATAAATGTGATGTGAAAGATAACAGCTTTGCAAATAGCTGAGAGAAAATATAATTTCTTTTTTTATAAGGCATGATATTTCGGTACTTTAAATTTGCTGACTGTATGTTCTAGGAGGAACACAGGATTTAAACCCTAGTGAACAGGTTGTGAATGTCAGCTTTTAGTATAAAAATACATATTTTATTTTAGAATTAATTTCTGATTTGTTTTTGTTAAGTAATGTTTTAACAGAGTTCAGTGCAAATGTAAAATAACTGACAATTACAGAGTTTACATTTTGGTAAGACATTACTTCAAAATTAAATTTGAAAATCATTATTTTATTGTTATTTTACAATACAGTTAACTGGTTAATTAATAGCAGTAACCATAGGGATCACTGATGAGGGAAGCTGTCAGGTTAAAGATGTTAAAGAAAAATGGATAGGTTAAAGAAAAAAAGGCTGGTTTGTGTTGAATACAGGTGAAAAGATGTTCAAGTTCTAACAATTTTGCTTGTTAGGGTGTGAGACAGTAATATATTTTATTAAGAAGGCTGTGGCAAGCTTCACAATGTTATAGCGCTTTGTTCATAGGTTCATAGGTGTGTACTAGGTTAATGGCCCTGGAGCCTTTACAAGCCTAGCCCATAGGATTACCCTGGCAACATGCCACCCTACCTTAGTTTCCAGTGCCTCTGTCGAGTAGAGCCACTGGAGCAATCCCCGGGGTGAATTTTCTATTTCACATCCACTCATCAGGAATTCTCTTGAAGAGGGCCAGTGAGGTGCTCTGTTTGACATGTATGGGAAGTCTATTCCATAGCGTGGGCAGTCTCTGGGTTATGAACTTGTCCCTCCAGCATGTTCTGTTGATTGTGTTAATGAGGTTGAGGTCTCTGGAGCATGTGGTGCGGAAAGATTGGGATTTCTTTAAATGTAGCATTTCTAACAGAGCTGGGTCAGACAGAGATCGCCTCTAAGTAGGCGATATGAGACAGAGAATAGTTGGAGTTTTTTGAGTCTGTCCATATAAGACAAGTGTTTAAGGCCTAGGATCCTCTTTATGAGGTACTTTTGTGGCCTCTCCAGTTGTTGCAGGTGTCTAGTGAGGTACATGCCAAATAGGGCATTGTACTCAATGATTGGCCTAATGAGGGAAGAGTAGAGGGAGACAATGACCTCTTTCTTCCTGGATGCAAAATCCTTAGTAATGAGATGTGCCACATAGAAGGACTTTCTAACCACAGTGCCAGTGTGGTGGTCAAAAGAGAGGTTGCTCTCAACCTGTGTTTCCAGATCTCTTATAATGCCTTCTGTATTCACTGGACTACGATCGATGTGGTAGTTCATGGGAACTGCGTTTTTCCCAAAGGGGACGACGACACATTTTTTGGTATTGTGATTAAGGCCATAGTTCTGACACCAGTTGTTGGTCTCAGTGAGGCCTTTCTGTAGGATGTCAACATCACTTGGGGAGTTAATAATGGCTCCCAACTTGCAATTGTCTGTGAACTTTGTCAGCCAGAGTCCCTTTGTGTTGGACTGGACTTCTGATAAGTAGATACCAAACAAGAGAGGACCCAGGACCGATCCCTGTGGGACTCCACTCGTGACTGGTTGGCAGTCTGACTTGGAGTCAGCTACTTTCACACTGTGGGTTCTAGCTGTGAGCCAGTTTGCAACCCACCTAGTGATATAGGGGTTGATGCCTAGCTTAGTGAGTTTTTCTATGATTCCTGAGTTGAGAATGGTATCAAAGGCCTTGGCCAGATCAAGGTAGGCTGTATGAACCACCTTGCCTTCATTCACAGCTCTGTTGACTGACTCAAAGAAGTTGAGCAAGCATGATCTACCCTTCACAAAACCAAATTGTGTGAGATCCAGAGTTTGGAGATTCCCTATATCCTTGTTTATTAGGTCCATGATGATGCCTTCCATAGCTTTGCATATCAGACTTGTCAGGCTAATGGGGCGATAGTTCCCAGGGTCTGTAGTTGCTCCTCTTTTGTGGAGAGGGATGTCTATAGCAGTGCACCTTTCAGTAGGGAGAAAGCCCGAGGTGAGGCTGTGATTGAATAGGGCACACAGGTGAGGTGCCAGTTCACTCTGTAGTTCATGTAGAACACAGCCAAGGATATTGTCAGGTCCCATAGAAGCTGTATTCTTGGCCTTGGACAGTGCTGTTTTAACATGTGCTGCAGTAATACTGGGTGCCTGGCAATCTTACTGGTATAGTGATTGGTTCTTTGGGGGGGAGAGTTGGCACTGAATCTGTCGGACAGTATATTGGCAATATCTGTTGGCTCTGTATAGGAGGTACATTGTACAGTAGCTCAGAGCAAATCTGGCTATTGCCATGGAGGTTCTTTACATAACTATATTAGGCCTTGTGGTTGTCTTTACTATCTGCTGCAATTCTGTTTTCATAGCTAGCTTTAGAGGATTTGATGCGGGATCTCAACTTTTTGTTGAGGCTGATAAGGGAGTTTTTCCAGAATGTCTTTTGAATTTTGGTTTAAATGAGGAGGCATGCAAATGGATAGAAAGGAGTAGAGTTTAAGCTGACTGATGTCTATTGATCTCTCTTGCTTAACCCTACAGCACTCCTACCAGAGTGCCCCATGATATTTTCTTTTTGATGCCTCTTGTTTCATCCTATGGCACTCTTCCCTCAGTGCCCCATGTCCATTGTCAGATCTACCTGTCTCTCCTGTCAACCCCGGAATTGCTCCATCATAGGTTGGGGCCAGCATAGATCTTGAGAGCTTCGGTGGGAACCTTAGTAGTCAAACATCAGCTGGAGGATTTTTACATAATGACCTATCCCCCCCCCCCACTCATTAACTGAAATGTCTGAGGGCTACTCCCTTCTTTGAACCTCATGTTCCCAACTATGTATTTTAAGTGTTGTATGTTATTTAGACTGGTCTGACTATGCAAAACAGAATTTTAGTGCACTATCAGTTAGGTGTATTATGCCCTCTGTTGTTTTCCTGTCAGTTGGTAAAATTTTATTTAGCTCTGTGGAGATTGACAGATGGATGCTATATTGGGGAGGGGGCTGGTAAACTCAAGTAAACTCAAAGTCAGCCCTGGGCGGCACAAACTCTAGCTACCCTGCTGTATCCACGATGCACTGTTACACCATGCTCCACCTCCTCATATACATGATGCCCTGTGAAAGCATGCCACACCTCCTTATATTCATGATGTACTGTCAAAGCATACTTTCACCTCCACATTCTCATGTTTTACTGTAGAATCACAACACATCTTCTCATATCTATTATCCACCAGAGAAGCACATGTCACCTGCTCATATCCAAGATGCACCACAAAGGAAGGCCCTTTCTCTGGACATTGTGCTCACTTCTGCCAGTATCTGTAGCCACTCCTGAAAAGAATATGGGCTAGACTTATGAATGCCTACAGTAACTGTACACTGTTCTGAGTGAATATACAACACAAGCATAACTCTCACCTTCTTCCTCCTAATTTTAGTTTCCTACACATTATCTTGCAGCCTTAAATATCAAGGAGGATTCATAAAGGTTACCACAAAGTCTAGACTGTCTGCACCCTTAGTATAATCTTTCTGAGTGAATAGGCAACACAAAAAATGTGGTAGGAATATCACTGAATACAGATTGTGTGCACTTAGGGTCAGATTCATGAATGCCTACACTATCTTTATATTCCAAAAAGGAGGCATATATCAAGCATATTTAACACAAACACAGAGTTACTAACTAAAAAGTAATAACAGAATCCAATCATCAATTTAGGCAAACTGCTTTTCACTGGATGTAATAGAACATCAGTCTTAGACTCTTAACAGTTCTAAAAATTCAGTACCTACTTTGTTTCCAGGAATACTGTAAAACTATACAGCGTTCATCACTTGCTAAGTTGATTTCCTACATAAAACTTATGAGTTCTGATGTAATTTTTAATGATGTTAAAATCCTAACTCTCTTATCAAATCTTACCCCATTAACATTTATGCAAATTATAGGAGGTTTATAATGTAGAATAATTATTAGTTTATTATTTATTTAAAATACTTTAAGCACTAGGTAAATAAAACAGAGACTACACATGAATTTATGACTGTTCACATTGTATATGAAAACATAATGTACAGTAAGCAGAATTTATGTATAGGTGTGCTGCTGCAAGTGCAAATAAAATGAAAAACAAAAGTCAGAAAGTAGCCACAAGAGAAAGACAGACAAAAGAAAAAAACAGAGCAACCTCATAACATACCCCAGTAGGCTTAAGTAAAATTATGAAGGATTTGTCCAATTATGCAGGTTGTTCCCCAATATTCAAGCAAGATACTGTCATATATAAAATTAAAACATCATATACCCAGGGTGGCACAGTGGTGCAGTGGATAGCATTATTACCTCATAGCAAGATGGTCCCTTGATTGATTCTTGGCTAGGGTAGCATCTGTTTGGAGTCTGCATGCACCCATGTGTTTGTGTGGGTATCTTCTTGGTGCTCCAGTTTCCTCCCACATTCCAAAATATACAGTAGGTGGATTAGACACTCTGAATTGTTCATAGGGGTGAGTATCCATGCAAGTGTGTGGTGTGGAAGAACAAACTGCTGCAGGTCTAGCCACCCAGTGGTGTAAACCTTGGCTGTAGATGATTGTCACTGTTGAAATGACACCCTGACCCCATGTGCAAAAATGGCAAAAAGAGTTGGGAACAAGGAGTTGTGAATGGATATATATGATACTACACCCATAGTTTTAACAGTTTGGGTTTTCAATACTATTAAAATAGCCAGCAAGTATTTTCCATGTATCTTTTAACTTTGCTGGGCAAACAAAGCATGGATGCAAGCCATTTAGCTGGAGTGCTCATTTGGGATTTGCCAGTGTCCTTTGTTGCTAAATAAACTTTATGAAACATTTGCACATAAGATAAGAGTTTTCTGTCTTTTTGCTGCACATTTTCTTATGGATATCATATCCAGAGACAAAAACACACCTTTCTTTTTAAATGTCATAAATGTGATAGCTATGGTATATGCTTGTGTGTTTTCAAGGCCAGCTTTTAGCATTGTATGGACATAAAATTATATTTATTAGTAAGCTTTACATTATCTTCTGTAAGAGTTTTGAAAGCAGTTATTTATATTATAAAGTATAAATTTGCCACTCAGACTCCTATTCCACCTTCCTGGCACACTTACAATTTACACATTCTTCCTTGCAAACCTTGTTTTATGGTCAACAGTATTATAGTTCATTATTTTTATCAGTCAAGTGACTTCCTAAGATTGCTGCAGTTTACTCATTATTTTCTGACACTCTAGCTGCTCACAACTTCTAGTAAGTGATTTATATCCTGAAACACTGCTGCTCCCTACCTGTCATGATACTCTCCTTGAGCAAGTGAGATATTCACATTAATCAGATGATTGGAGGGCTTCTACAGTTATTCTGCAAAGTCAGTGCTTATAGACTATGTATCCTATACTTAAGTAATTGTCCATTTGTGATATTCCATTTCTAGTGGGAATGCATCTTCATGTTCCTTGCAGTATATTATATTCAAAGGGGATGTCAGTTTATGGGCATTTCTTTTACCAGTCCCTCCTGCTAAGTGTAAGTATATAACTATCCAGGCTGTGGTAGCTCTGTGCATGTATAAATTACTTTTATGCAGTGTATTTCTGCCATGTCAGTCAAGTGGAAATCAGAATTAGTTGCATAAAACACTATTTTGATGAATCACACTGGTCTGGCATTTTGGGGTATCACATATCAGACTGATTCAGTGTAACTCTGAAGGTTTACAATACTCCATGGTATGTGGTAGATAAGTACCCTGGACAGTGAACAATTTCAGACATGTGTTAAATGGAAAAGGCTGGTGCTGCAAAATGGCTGTTCTTTTTTGTTTTTTCATTATAATGGGTAGGCAGTAGGTGACCTATGACAGTGTCCACATACTGTTTTCATTATTATATTAGTGGGAAGAAGGTGACTTTTCAGAATGAACAAAGCATTACACCTGTATATGGGAAGTGATGTGGTGAAGCCCTTCTGCTCACCTCACTAATGTGTGCTAACCCTAAACCTAACCTTGCCCCTGTACCTAACACCATTGCTACAACTTACCCTAGAAAAAACAACACTACATTATTCAGATAAATTATGTATGACTTTAGTGGTAGGGTTAATAGATTTCAAGAAGAAACTGGTTGTTTTTCTTTTATGATATTTTGTTTTTCACTGTTTTTGGTTTTGATGTCTTGATTGTTTGATATGCTAGGATCAATCATTTGTGATTTGGATTTCCAATGTGGGTGCACATTGAGTAACAGCTTAATTATGACTCTCCCAGTGTGAAAACAGAAACTTAGCAGACAGAGAAAGCCAGTGGATCTGGATTTCTGAGTAAATCTCAGTAACTAACTAGTAAGTGCACTGCCTGGATGCTAGGAAGAAAGAAATACAGAGGACCTGAAGGAAAATCAACTACAAAAGGCGATGAAAAACACTGACTGGGAAAAGTACTGTATATGTTCAGCAAAAAGAAGTGCAAGCTCCAGGCATGACTTCCAGTAACCTTGAGGGAAGTATAAAGCAAACTGCCTATAGACCTGACTAAAATAAATAAAACACTGATGGAGTATGCCAACTCAAATGATAAAAGGCTGGAAAAAATGGAAAAAGCTTTAAACAGATATGCAGATGAGATGATAATGCTGCAAAAGTCAGTGGTCAAAATGAAGAAAAGGCTGGCTGAATATGAGACTGCACAAGAAGAGATGTTTCAAAAATAATAGAGTTAGAGAACAGAGCAAGTAGAGAAAACCTGAGATTTTCTGCTGTACCTGAGAAGTTGTAAGGAATAGACTGTATTAATTTCATGAAAGCACAAATAAGCAATTTGACTGGTATTCCACAACAGGAATTGTTAATTGAAAGGGCATGTTGTGGGTAAGCTCCAAACCTGGCTATGAGAAAACAGTCTAGACCTTTAATAGTAAAAATGCAATCTTACCAACAGAAGGAGTTGATTCTGACAAAACTGTGGCAGAAGGAGAAAGTACTAAAAGTGGGAGACTGCAGGGTATTTATGAAGAATGACTACTCAGTGCACACCAGGCAGAAGAGAAATACATTTATTCCATTATGTAGGGAATGTTGAGAAGCAGGTATGAGAGTCAAACTGCTGTATCCAGGTATCTTCAAAATATTTTTCCCTTAGGAAAAAAAACATTCTTTGAAGGACATGCTAAGGAAGAAATACAAAAGTTTGTCCAACAAAACGTGAGCTGTGAAACAGGAGATTCTGCTTCTTGTTCTTCAGCTAATAAAAGATCACAGAGAGAATGTGCCAGTGAAACCTTTCTCAGTGTTTCAATGGAAAGTGCTTTGGAGAGGGAAAAAAGCACAGGAGCTGACCAGAAGAATCGAGAGTGCACTGGAATTGAAGCATAGACAGGGTTTGGGAGATAGAGAGGAACAGGAAAAGAACAAGAAAATCTGGAAATATTGGACTTTCTTGGACTTTGATAAACTTCTAGGTGACTCTAAAGCATATGCCCTCCTTCATGTCATTAAGGTTTGGAGACTAGAATCAGTAACTTGGAAATTGACAAATGTGGGACTACAAAGCAATAATTGTATTTGTGAAACAGGACAGAACAAGAAAATCTGGAAATATTGGACTTTGTTAAACTTGTAGGGGACTATAAAGCATATGCCCTACTTCATGTCATTAATGTTCAGAAAAATACTTAGGAGAAGGGAAGAGGAGGGAGAGATTTTAACTGTAAGTAAAACAGTATTTTTTCTTAACAGTATTACTTAAGTGATCCGTGATTTCCTTTGCATGTTATAAATTAAATTTTTTTTTCAGTTATTTCTAAGTGTAGTTGGGATACTAATGTAAATATGTGCTTCTGTTTATTCCTTTTGTTTATTTCTCCTGTCTTCTCTCTTTCTCCTTGTTCAGTTTTAAGAAATGTAGGCATTGCAATGTAAAAAAAAAAGGTATCTGGTTAAAAGAGCATGGAAAAAGTAAAATTACTGCGCTTTTTTTCTCATTTTTGCATAGGGGAATGACTGGGTTAAGTCCATTAGCTGTATATACTAACAAATTGTAAAAGAAAGCAAGTAAATGAAAATGAATATTGAATTTTATAAGGTCTTCTTCTAGTAGAGAGTCTGGTATCTGGTTCTCATGTCACTAGCAGACAAACTCTAAAGAGAAATGGCTTGGAGAAAAAGTTTTCTGAAAGCATTCAAGTGTTTTCCTAGCTGGGAGAGCTATGAAGATGAGGCAAAACCAGACACCACTTAATAGAATCACAGGTTCTACCATGCATCTTAGCATGGATAATCTTTCTTTCTGTCTGTTTAGTTTGAGTCTGTGTGTGTGGCTGTCAGTTTGGAACTTTTGTTCCTATTACAGGAGTAAAACTTCAGTATTTGAATATGTAGTTTTGTGTGTTAATATTAAGTTAGTAGGTTTTAGGGGGTGTTGGGGTATGTGTGTATTTTTATTTGAAGATTTTCAATAAAACAAAAAATTCCACAAGATGTGACATGGGCTGTAATGGAGATGACAAGAAACAATTGTATAAAATATTAACCTGCCAAACAGTGCATGCATGTAACACAAAAGCTGGAACTAGGCATTTAACAAACAAGATGTACATAAAAGGTGGGAATAATAATCCCTCAAGAATATGATTCTTTCTCTAATGTCTTTAAATGTTAATGGTCTCCAGATAAATGCAAACTAGAAAGAGTAGTGAACTAAACAAGAAAGAGTAGTGAACTATATTTAAAAATGTAGAGTACAATGTGAATTTGATAAAGAAAAAAAATTCAGGGTGGTTATTCAGCAGAATACCTGGGTCAAAGGAACAGAGGAGTACTTATATTAATTACAAGAGGAGGTCCAATAGTAATAGAAGAGGAAAACAAGACAGTAATGGCAGATTGGTAGTGCTAAGGGGCTACTGGCAAGGGAAGATTACACTGGCACGTATTTATATTCCACCAAAAACGACTATAATGGAGCTAAAGAAAATTCTGGGAGAAATAAACAGCTTTCAGCAAGGGATATTACTTATAGGTGGGGACCAGGAAGGGAAATATAACAAAGAAGGGTAGATTCTTAAAGAAATTTATGAAAATATTTGGCATGGAAGATGTGAATTCAGTACTAGGAATTCAGAGTGAATTTGCATATTATTCCCCAAGTTACAAAAACTGGGCTAGGCTAGACAGAATTTACATTTCACTGGGACATGTGCATTCAATTGAAGGTCTTGATACTCACCCAATAACTACTTCAGATCATGCGCCAATAATAACTAAAATAAAAACACTGGGTAATGAAATAAAAATGAGACACTGGCACTTTTCCACCTATCTCTTGAAAAGAGAGGAATTTAAGGAATGGGTAGTGGAAATTATTCAGGAGCATTAGAGAAGATAAAAACTTCTTCTGAAAATATAGCTAGGGAGTGGGATAAAATTAAAGTGGAATTTAAAAATAGGGTGGAAATAAAAGAAAGGGAGATATGGTTAAGAAGTAACAATTATTTAGAGGGTCTGACAAATATTAAAGTATTGCAAAGTAGGGGGAATCTCACAGAACAAGAAGAGCAGCAACTACAAAATAACAGAAAATATTAAGCAACTGTTTTTTGATAGTAACTCTAGAGCACAAAAACGTTTAGCACAACAACTCTGGCAACAAAAAGTAGAAAGGGATGTCAACAAGCTTAGGGTGCTTATAACAAGGCAGATAACAAGGGGTTCTGTAGAAGTATTAGAAATATTTTGCAAATTCTATGAAAGTCTGTATAAAGCAGAGAAATATGGAAATCAAGAAAAGGTACAAATGGAAATGTTTGTGGAAGAATTAAATATGCCCAGGCTGGAGGTAGAGGAAACTCAATTACTAACAGGATAGTAGGAGATGAGATAAAAATGGTGATGTATAATCAATCTGCAGGAAAGTCCACAGGAATAGATGGTATTCTTGTGGAGGTTTGGAAGCTAGGAGGGAAAAACTGAAAGACCTGGTAGATTTTGTTTAACGGTATTTTAAGAGAAGGAGTAGTACCAACATCCTGGAAGAAAGTGGTAGTAGCTGTACTACCTAAAGAGGTTAAAAATCCATCAGATCCAGCTTCATACAGGCCCATTTCAGTATTAAATCATGATTATAAAGTGTTCATGTCTATAATGGCAAAAGTGATGCCAAAATAGATAGATATAGATCAATGTGATTTTGTGGAGGGGAGACAAACATTTGATAACATTACAGTCACAGAACAGTGATGATCCAGAGAGAAGCAGAATATAAGAAAATACCACTGTTGCTGGTGGGTCTTGATGCAGAGAAAGCAATTGACAGAGTGAGCTGGGACTTTATGAGCAGCGCAATGGAAGCATTTGCATTCCTTGATAAAATTATAAGGTTATTTATGGGGACATGATAAAATGAAGTATTTAGGAGTATGGATTAAAAATGATACTGGTGTGGCAGCTAAGGATATGTGGGGAGAGACTGAACAAAAGAAAATACAAAAACTGAGAAAATGGAAGCTCTGTTATATGGCTATCAATAGTAAGATACAAGCAGTTAAAATGTTTTTAGCCTCTTTAGTCTTATACACTAGCCGAGTCTACTTTAATTAAACAAAAGCGCTATCCATCCAATATGAATCCGTCGACACATAAACAGCGAAACGGGACAACATCGAACATACAAAACCTCAAAATGTAAACATCGAAACCGCAATAGTCGGCCAACCCCACCACCCGTAACATACTACCTACGCAAACACAACAACAAAAAACACATACATACACTAACCAAAACCCTACTACTAACCCTAAATTAAAGCATCAAAACCCCACTTGTAACCCTACACTAAACCCTACATACAGAACTATCTATGCACTACCCTTAACCCCTCCCTAACCCTAAGGTCCGTAACTACCGCACACTTACCCTGCACAACTATACCCACACAAAGTAAATATTCCACACACATACACTTAACAAAACCTTACATACATTACCTATCTATGCATTTACCTTAACCCACACCCTAACCCTAAGGTCCGTAATTATCGCACACTTACCTTACAGAGCTATACTGCAGATGGGCCAACTATGACAATTCTACATTCCTGATTTCGCTATTTAGTGCATTCGACATTTTCACGTTTCACTGTTTATACGTGCTGACAGATTCGTATTCGCCGGATAGCGCTTTCATTTAATTAAAGCAGACGCCACTAGCCAGGCATCATTTTACCAACCAGAGACGTTATGGATAGTAATTAATAAAGAGCTGAAGCATTTTATCTAGCAGGGGAAGACAGCAAAGTCAAGTGGGATAAGCTTATTCTTTGAATAGAAAAGGGCAGATTGGGATTACCCAAGTTGAAGGGGTATTTCAGAGGAACACATTTAAGGCTCCTATACATCGCATAAGCATAAAACTATAATTCAAGGTAGAAAGAGATGATGATGAAACAGGGAAGCTCAAGTAACAGGGAGAGAATGGGATTTTGGATGTAGACTGTTGCTCGTCCCTCTGTAGTATAGATGAACAGGTGGGACAGTTAGTTTATATGCTTTATTATATAGAAACACATCAGGATGGATAGCAGCATTACAAAATATAAACAATCTGATTAACAGACAGACTGTACAAACATACATGCTTACATTTCAACAGCTAACTACAAAATGTCAGTCAGGCTCGCACGTGCTCAGTATTTATACACTTTTGCAAGCCCCTAGGAAGCTTTTTAAAGCTATACACACATATTGATCTTCATCCTCCCTTTTAAATAGATTGCCATCAATTAAATGACATTGGAATAAGACCTGCAATAATACAGACATTAGAAACAAACACAATGTCCGTGGCCAAATTACTGTGTATCTGTAACATGGTCTGGAAATGCGACCTGTTGTAGTAATATAGTAATCAGAACTGGATTTAGCAACAGGGACAGTCTTTGGTGAACAACTGGTATCAGGAACTTTGAGATTCATCTCAGGAATAGGGATATTAACTGGAATGTCCTCTGGAACTGGAACGCTAGACAACTCACTCTGAGATAGAGTCTTTCTCACAGGCTAGTTGATGTGGTACAGTTTTGGACACCTGCATCAAATGTCTCTGATTCCACTTAAACTCTACTCCTTGTGATTCCATAATGTATGATCTTGGCTCTGGGCAAAATCTCTTCATGACTCCAATCCGATAATAATCTTTGCACATTTGCATTCTCAATGTCTCTCCTTTACTTAATAGATTGAGCAGTTTGCTGTACTTGTAATAAGACTTCTGGGATGGGCATTTCTTTAACCGATGAGCTTTCATTGATCTGTTATTCTTAATACTTGGAACCAATAAACTGCTAATGACTGGTAATATGGTTCTGGTTTGTCTCCACAGAAGTCTCTGGGCAGGTGAACCAATATGTTTATCACAAGGAATATTTCTGAGATTCGAGAGATTCAAGAAAACATCATTGTTTCATTTCAACTTCTCAAGTAAATGTTTTGTACTTTAAACTGCACGTTCTACCAAACCATTTGACTGGGAGTACTCTGGAGTACTCATAACATGGATAAAGTCCCACTCATCAACAAATCTTTTGATCTGCTGGCTAGTAAACTGTATGCCATTGTCGGAATTAACTTTGTGCGGACCACGGTAGTCCGGGAATCTGGTTTAGCTGGAGTGGTTCCTTCTGTTCATGTGGCTTTGTACTATTACATACAGAACAAGATGAAAGTACTCCCTCAGTGTCTTGTGACATAGAAGGCCAAAATGCTAGTTCTCTTGCCCCCCTTTTAGTAGAATCAGTTCCACGATGGCCACAATGCTAGATAGTAATATACTCTGGTTGCAAAGACTTTGGAGCAATCACTTTTGGAACTTTCATGATGATACCATTGCCAAACAAAATCTTATCTCTGTAAGGAAAATAAGGTTGCACTTCTTGAGGTAAACTAGATTGCTTTGATGGCCATCATTGTTTGATAAAGTGGTTGAGCTTCTGTAAAACAGGATCTGAGGCTGTGTGATTTCTAAGCTCATCAAGATGTGTGGAAGAAAAAATTCGTACTTCCATTACTTCAAAATCAAGATTCTCATACTCATGCTGTTCAAGTGGTATTTCTGGGTGATCTGGATAAAGTATCTGCAAGATAAAGAAGTTTGCCTTTTGTGTAGACAAGATTAAAGTTGTAGTTCTACAATCTCAGCATCCAACGTTGCAATCTGGCTGGAGCTGTATGCATAGGCTTTCTCAAAATAGTAAATGTTATGTTATCCCTGTCTTGCCTTCCTTCTTGTTGGTTGGGTTCAGAGCTGACCCTCAGCTCCAACTTGGCCATATTCTAAAGCTCGAGAGCTTCCACTGGCTGAAGGCTAAACCCTAACCATTCATGCCTAGCGCTAGTTACCCAGATCTCATTTGCCGCTTGAAGCTTCAAGATTGCTGGATACTGGCTTAGGCTAAGTTTTTGAACTTTATTGTTATTTCCTGTGTTTAAATCTTAATATTTCTTCAGGGTCTCTGTAGATTAGTAGTGTTTGTTTAGCCCCCCTGTCTCTGTTTTCTGGTTGTTATTGCTGTTGTTTAGGCCATCATTTTTTCTCCAGGCCTATTCCCCCTTTCAAATCCATTTTTTCTTAGAGGATTCCCCCTTAGTCAGCCCATTTCAGTTGGAGGGCTTACCCTTATTCCCTCCTTTTCCTTTTCTGGTAAGGAGTAGCTGTTTAATTTAGAGGCTCTCCTTGGTCAGGGGAGTTGTCGTTTAACTTAGAGGCTCTCCCCTGTCCATTACCTTCCTACCTTCTGTCTTTTGTTGTTTATAAAGAAAAAAAAAGTTAGATGTATTTTCTTAATGGTTATTGTAAAGCTGTTTATCTGATATCTATAACTGTCAGTGTATTGTACGTAATTGTATTGGGCTTTGTTGTTGTTGTGATAATGTCCAAAGATGTGCCCAAAGATGTCCCTGACTAATGGACATACAAGTTGCATTTATTGTTTGGGAGCCATGCACCTCCAGGACTCGTGTTCTGTTTGTCATACTTTCAGTGCCAGAGTCCTGCAGGAGTGCAAAAACAAGCTTATTTTGTGAGGTTTACTAAAAGGGTCTTTTGACACTCCAGCAGGAGGGAATCAGGCTAGTAAACCAGGGAAATCACCCAAACCGACACCTCCGTCGGTTCCAACTTTGGAGCTGTCGACACACATAAAGAAATCTACCAGTTTGTCGGATCCTCTCGGGTCCAACAAGACCTTATCTCCTGTGGTTTCGTTAGGGTCCTCAGAACCATCTAGGAGTCATAAAAGGACTAGTTCTCATTCACTGGAACTGATGTGGTCTGTTCCACAGTCACCGCTTCTACAGTCTGTGGTGGGCAGTCACCGATCGTCCACCCACTCCTCTCAATTGTCCAGGAGTCTTTTGGACAATGATACTACTCTTCCTCCTGGATCATCTATTCCTCCTTCGACTCACCTGAGCTCGGAGCCGGAGTGCATGGAAGTCATTGTGGTCAAACCGTCAGTTCTGAAAACTTTCGGTCTCTCGGTTCCGACATCTGCTCCGATCTCCTCAATACCTCCTTCTATCGAGGGATCTGGGAGCCAAAACTCCCTCATTGGCTCCGAGGGGGGAGCAGCATCGGACCCTTGTCCGACCCTGCTCCCGCTCTCCCTCTTGGAGCTTCAGCATAGGTGAGCTCGGCTCCCACATCAGCCTCAGTATGGGAGGGGTCTCTCGAATCTTCAGAGTTGGGGACACTCTCTGGCCAGGAGCGTGGTGCCTTCGAGGTGATGAGGAGTGTGCTGTCCTCTCAGACAGCTCCACCCTCAGCTTTAGCTACTCTGTCCCCTACGGAGCCAGTGGCTTCCCTCTCACCACCCCTCCATTCTAAGCACAGGGAATCAGTGCCCAAGAATGCCCCATTGGGTGGCCACCCTCTTCTGAAACCTCCCCAGAGCATCCCCCTGAGGAGGTCTCCTGGAAGAGGACATGTAAGAGGAAGCATGTGGACTCTCCTTAGTCTCTGACATCGAACACGGATTTGGAGGACTCAGAAGGGTCCCTGTGGTCCCCCTCTGAGGATGTCTCATTCTCCGACATCCTGGAAATCCTCAAGCAGAGGGGTGGCTGGAAGTCCCTTTCCCCTTCTGAGGATGAGTCCGTGTACTTGGATGCATTCGGTTCCCGACCCTCCACCTCTTGGGTCTCTCCGCCCTTCGATCCGCTGCTAGGGGTAGTAATTCAAAAGGCGTGGTGCTCTCCAGAATCGATGGAACCAGTTCTGTGAAGGCCAATAAATTCATAACGGCCCCAGATATGAAATCCTTCCTATCCAAGGGTGTTCCAGTTGATGCTATGGTGGTGGCAGCGGCCGCTAAGAAGGAATTAGCAGAGACTTCTACATCTGTCCATCCGCCAAACAAAGAGTCACATGCGATGCACAGATATGGGAAGTGTGTCTTTTCCTCAGCGGCCTTTACTCTCAGGTCACTGAATTATCTATCCCATTTCACCTGTCTTCAGAGGGATCTCCTGAAAGAGCTAGGAGATACCCTACAGGATCCTACAGCTGCAGGAGCTGCAGATAAGACTGCTTCTCAGCTTGCGACCTTATCTTCAGTACTTAACTCATCCATACGGCTTATCTCCTATGCAGCTGATGGAGTGAGCAGGGCTGCAGGCACAGGAGTCACCTTACAAAGGCATTCCTGGATGCACCTTTGTCAATTTGCAGAGCCTTTCAAGTCCTCTTTTACCAACACCCCCTTTGGCTCATTGTTGTTCGGGCCTAAGGTAAAAGAGACTCTAACCAGGTGCAAGCAGGATGGCAAGACTCTCTTTGCAGTGGGAGTACATTTTTCTGTGCCTTCTCAACCTTACCCTAAAGGTCAAAAGGGTGGAAAAATGTGGTTCTGGAAATCCCAGGGAACTTCGCCTGATGCACGTGATGAATTTTCCCCCCAGGGCAGAGAGGGGAATAATAATGGGAGACAGTGCCCTCATGGCAGAGGGGGTCCACAGAGTCAGGGTGACAGAGATACATTCTCTGGGAGGCCCTTCCAGTGCTCCTGAAAGGGAGCCTGCCTGTCCACCTCTGGAGGCAGTCGGGGGAAGATTGTCACTGTACCCAGAAGCCTGGCAAGATATCACAGAAGACACATGGGTACAGTCGATAATATCCAGGGGATACAGTATTCCTTTCTCCATACCACCTCCTTCCAAAAAACAAAAATCCATCCCAGATGTGACACCCAATCTGAGGGAACAAGCAGCTCTAGAAGTTCAAAAGTTGCTAAGAAAAAGAGTAATCCAAGAAGTCCCCGCAGATGAAATCAGATCCGGAACATACTCAAGGTTGTTTTTAGTACCAAAGAAAACAGGGGACTGGAGGCCCATTTTGCACCTCAGCAGACTCAAGTCTGTCAAAAACACAAAGTTCCAGATGGTGACACTGCAGTCCATACTTCCCTTTCTGGGAAAGGCCAATTGGATGTGCTCCATCGATCTCCAGGATGCGTACTACCATATCAAGATGGACAGGCGATCCAGGAGATTTCTACGCTTCCAGCTGGGAGCCATTCACTACCAGTTCAGAGCTCTGCCCTTTGGCCTCATCACAGCCCCCAGGGTGTTCACCAAATGCATGGCAGTAGTCATAGCTCATCTGAGGTATCTAGGATTCTGGATGTTTCCATATCTGGATGACTAGCTCCTTACTGCCACCACTGAGCATCGACTAACTGAGACAAGGGACAATACAGTACGCCTCTGCTCTCAGCTAGGCATCACTATAAACTACAAAAGTCTGCCTTGTTGCCTTGTCAATATATTACATTTATAGGAGCAGATCTAGATACCAAAGACATGATAGCAAAATTGCCTCAGGAGATGGTGTTGACCATTTGACACTAAGTTGCAACTCTAATCAGGAGGAAAAAGACTCGAGCAAAATTTGTTCTGAAAGTCCTGGGCTCAGTGGTGACATCTATAACACTAGTTCCCTTGGCGCATTTATGTAGTGGCTCCTCTTTGCTTAATTGCCCATGCAGGATCTACCCATATGTCACGCAATTCTCATCATGGAGACCTGCAAGAAGGATCTAAAATGGTGGCTTCAGTCCACCCAACTGACAATAGGCAGACCGTTCATCATCCCCCAACCAGTGGCCACAGTGACCACAGACACTTTCCAGATAGGGTGGGGGTTGCATTACCTGGGACAGACTGTTCACAGAATTTGGCAAAAACACGAATACCATTTGCACATAAATGTCCTTGAGATGAGAGCGGTACTCCTGGCATTGCAAGCACTTCACAGCTCTGTCCCCACAGGTATGATTGCAATTCAGATGGACAACATGTCAGTGGTATGGTACATCAACAAACAAGGTGGAACCAGAGCCTATCCCTTATGTCGAGAGGCCCTAAGAGTATGGCAATGGATGATGTCCTCCCAACATTTTCTGATCGTGACGCACATCCCGGGGAAATCCAACATGATAGCAGACAAACTAAGCAGAGCTATCCTTATGCCTCATGAGTGGTCCCTGAAACAAGACATTACGAATCAGATCTTTCACAAGTGGGGCTAGCCTTGCTGCGATCTTTTTGCCACATTCATCAATGCCAAATCCAGCAGCTATTTCACCACAGTCCCCAACTGGGACAATCACCCAGGGATGCACTTGTTCAGGATTGACCCCCGGGACTTCTGTGTGCCTTTCCTCCATTTCCTCTGATCCCCAAAGTTCTTCAGAAAGCAAAATCGGTAGGTTGCAAGCTAATCCTCATTGCCCCCAACTGGCCCCATCAAATCTGGTTCCTGTTTCTATGGCCCCATCTCCTGGAGGAGACTTGGACCCTGACCCAGCTCCGGACCTGCTGATGCATCAGTCGGGCTCACTCCATCCTTCCTTACAGACCCTCAAGCTGACAGCTTGGTTCCTCCACTTCCCGGCTTAGCCAGGCTTCCTGACATCTCCCCAGCAGTACAACATATTCTAATTTCCTCTCACAAATCCTCTATGTGAAAACTGTATACTGTTAAAGGAAACGGTTCTCTTGTTGGGCTGTCAACAATAATATTGATCTTTTTACTGCACCCATTTCAAAGATCCTAGAATTCCTCACTGAAACTTTTAACCAAGAAGCAGCAGCAGCAACTATCTGAGTTCAGTTGGCTGCTATTTACAAATTCCATGTGGGAGAAATGGGTTCTAATGTTATGTCCCACAGGCTATGCAAAGCTTTTCTGATGGGTACCATCCAGACCTGTCAACCAGTCGGGGACAAATTTCAACAGAATCAGGAGCAAGTCAAGAAAAAAATCAGGGACAATCAGGAACACTTTTAAAATATTAGTGCTATTAACTTGAAACATTGACAGAATCCGAGCATATGAATTAATACACATTTTCTGAAGTAAAAGAAGTCTATAACTTTTAATTGTTGTCATTATTCATTAAGTGTAATTCATTACCTTTCCTCATTAGTTTTAGGAGGGATTAAGAGGGACAGAGCTAAAATCTGAGTCAAAATCAGGGATTTCCCTGAAAATCAGGGACAGTTGAGAGGTATGGTACCATCCTTTTGAGAACCCCAATAAGAGAACCACTTCCTCCTTGGGATTAAATTTAGTCCTAGCTGCCTTGATTCTTCCTCCATTTGAACCATCCAGTTCTTGTGCTCTAACACTTTTGACTTGGGAACACGATTTTCTTGATTGCCATTACCTCAGCTAGGAGGGTATCACAATTACAAGCCCTTTCCATTTGTTCCCCTTATTTAATTTTCCACAAAGATAGAGTATCTTTCAGGACCAACCCTTCCTTTCTACCAAAAGTTTGCTCACTGTTCAATCTGAATCAATCGCTAGAACTACCAGTGTTTTTTCCGAACTATGGCAACAAAGCAGAGTATAAACTCCACCAGCTGGATGTTCATAGGCAATTACATGTCTATTTGCACAGGACTCAGGAATTCAGACAATCTGACCAATTGTTTGTATCCTTTGCAGAGGATAAAAAGGAACTCCAGTATCGAAAGTGACTTTATCAGAATGGATTTCAGATACAATTACTTACGTCTATAACTCACAGAACAAACAACTACCAGGAAAAGTCTGAGGACACTCAATCAGGGCTTTGTCTACCTCTACTGCCTTTTGGGCCAGACTGCCCGTAGACTCAATTTGTGCGGCAGCTATGTGGGTCAACCCTCATACCTTCATTACTCATTAATCCCGGAACAGGGCATCCTTTGGTTCCACGGTTCTGAAGAGTATATTCCATTGAGCCACCCAAGAAGAAGGTGCTGGGGACACTGTCCCAACCAACAAGTAGGAAGGCGAGATAGGGACAACATAATATAAAGAAGTTATGTACTTACCATAACATTCCATGTTTGTTGTCCTTGATCTCGTCTTCCTTCTTGCATCCCACCCTCCTTCCCCCTCCTGGAGGATCGAGAAGAGTTATCCATCTTTGGCTATGTAGGCCTTGATTCTCTTCTTGCCTTATGAGTTAGATAGAATAAGAATTTCTACTTATGGCTTGAGGGTTTTTTCTTATATACATATATATTTTGTTATATATGTCTACAGTTTATATATCTACACATTGTGACCTAGTATTATGGGTTATCATAAACGAGATCTGGGTAACTAGCACTAGGCATGATGGATAGGGCCTAGCCTTGAGCCAGTGGAAGCTCTTGAGCTTTAGAATATGGCCGAGCAACCAGCAAGAAGGAAGGGGAGATCAAGGACAACAAACATGGAACATTATGGTAAGTACATAACTTCTTTTTAGAGGTTGGTGATCAGTTTTGATCTGGATAGGTCTACCATAAATATAATCATAGAACTTTGAACATGCAAACATAATTGCCAAAAGCTGTTTTTCTATCTTAGCATACTGCATTTCAGTTTGGGTTAGAGATCTGGATGCACAGGCAACAGGTTGACCCTCTTGAAGAATGACTGCACTAAGACCAAATTTCAAAGCTTCACAGGAAACAGTAACTGGATTGTGAACATCATAGTGTGTGAGAATTGGTGGACTGGCATTTCTCTGTTTTAGTGCATCAAATGCTCTCTGATGCTGTTCCAGCCATGACCAGAATACATCTTTACATGTCAGCTCTCTAGGCAGTGCTGCTCTAGTTGGCTTAAGTCTGGAATAAAATTGCCTAGGTAGTTAACCATGCCAAAAAAACACTGAAGGGCTTGAACATCTTCTGGAGCTGGCATTTTGAGAATAGTTATTTACTTGGAAGGGTCTGGTTATAAGCCTGAAATAGTAAACAAACGACCAATGTAAGTGGCTTCTCATAACCTGAACTTGCCTTTCTGAGGATTCAGCTTAAGATTCACTTGACATGCTCTGAATAGAACTTTCTTGAGGTTTCTGTCATGCTCAGCTTCACCGTTACGTCCTACTAAAATATAATCTACTATAATAGCACAAGGATACCCAGAAAGAATTTGTTCCATTGCATGTTGAAAGACTTCACTTGCAGAATTTATCCCAAATGGCATTCTCAAAAATCTGTACCTGCCAATAGGAGTACTGAATGTAGTAAGCAATAAGAATTTCTTGTCAAGCAAAATTTACCAAAATTCACTCTTTGCATCTAAAACAGAAAAAAACAGTGGCATTTGGCATTAGAGCTGCAGCTTCATCAACTGTGTGCATTGGATGATGAGGTCTTTTCAGTGCTTTGTTCAAATCTCATGGATCAATACATATTCTAATATCATCTGAGCTTTTCTCATGAGCTACCACCATGGAAGTTACCCATTCAGGTGGTTCGTCAACTTGACAAATTACACCTTGCTGCACCATTTTGTCTAGTTTGGGTTTGACTCTGATGTTCATCGTGCATACAGCTGCAGTCATAACAGATGGGTTCTCCTGCCGTCAGGCGGGTCCTCGGTCGGCCGAATTCCAAAGTCTAGGTCCAGCGTTGGTTGTCGTCACCTTTTCCCTGACGTCAGTGCAACAGGGGTATAAAGGAACCAGCCGACGCCATTTTCTTCAGTCTTTCTTGCCGTGCGGTGCCCGAAGCAGAAGCAGTTCGCAAGTGCCGGTCGGCCAGCTCCTGAAATTACGAAAATTTTGAAACCGAAGTCTTCTTGAAAGCTAAGTACCCGTTGAAACTTTTCTTGCCTCAGACCGATGTCAGACAAAGTTAATAATTGTATTTCTTGTGGGAAGCAAATACCGCATAAGGATTTCCATTCCCTCTGTATACCTTGTTTAGTCCCAGACCACGACGTCTCGGTCTGTCACTTTTGTGCTACATTCAACAAACGCACCATTAAGCGTCGGGCGGAGTTCGCCCAGCATTATTTTGGAAAAACATTTAACTATATTATGTCGTCCGATACTCCGACTCCAGTTTTGTCTAAAAAATGCAAAGATAAGGACCTACACACGAGGTCCGCGGCCTCTACCGACACCACGCCAAAGCTGACTACACGTGGTCCGGTTCTCAGCGAGGCACCTACGCAGCCCCTTACTACCGACGACACTTCTTTGGCGATGTCTCCTGTGCCCGAGGTCGCAGGCTCCTCGGCCCACACCCCGACTACAGATACCGAAGCCACTCTTGGCATTGAACCTCAAAATGTGGACAGGTCTACCTCCACTCAAGATGTCTACAGACCTTCCTCTTCTTTCTCCATCAAGGCTTTCGCTAAGTCTAAAGCAGCCATGCACTCTGAGACAAGCTACACAGGGCCCATCTCCAGGCCCCATGCCTAAAAAACAGATGCTTAAAATGGCTGAGGATTTAATTACTCTTATCAGGGGTTCTCAACCCCCACCGGACAAAAGGCCCAGAGTGGAGGAAGAATCCCCCTCCTCTGATCAGGGCTCCATTATTTCAGAGCACTCTGATGATCAGGAACATTCTTACTCCCCTTTTGAAGACTCTGATGCGGAGGAGTCCATTCCTTCTGTATCCCCCCCCAGAGGATTACTCATTTGGGGAAACTTTGCATACCTTAAGGGAACACTTCCACTGGGAAGGCCAAGATTATTCAGATTCCAAGAAAAGGCTTAGGGAATTTCTCTTACTACCTCAGTACAGGCCACTGGCTATACCTCCTGTCTTGGGCATCCTAGATGATGTTTACTCGGAGGCCTGCCTTAACCCGGACTCTCTGCCTCCAGCCCCAGTTAAGCCTGACAGGTACTACAGGGTTCCTGACTCACACCAATTTCTATACAAAAGCCATGCTGCTGACCCAGAAACCATCTCACAGGGCCCCAAGGGAGTTAAGGCCTCCACTGCTAAAAATCCATTACCTTCCGAGAGAGATTCCAGATCCTTAGAAAGGTGGGGAAAAAAGGTATATACCTCGGCTACCTTAACCATGAGGGCCTTAAACTGTCAGTTCCATATGCTAAAATACCAACAGTTTTGTTATCACAATTGAAAAGTAAAATGTCACAACCTGAACAACCAGACTTGAAGGAGTTGCAGGATTTGATGCATAGTGCAGAACAAGTGGGTAAGCATACCTTACAGTGTGGTTTTGATGCTCTAGAGGCCTCATGTAGAGCTGCTGTTACAGGATCAGTCATACGTAGACATGCCTGGCTCAAGGAACAAACCTTGCCTGATCATGTCAAAGCTAAATTACTAGATGCCCCTCTTCAAAAGGATGTATTATTTGGTGCTAATGCTGAGGAGGTATTAAGGAAAATGGAGGAAAAGGCTAAATCAATGCAAACTGTGAAAGATTTTCTACAGGTACAACCCCACGTTTCAGTAGAAATTGGCCTTCCAAAATTGGTCCTTTCCAGCCACGGACAGACCCCAAAGAGGCAGATACAGGCGCCCGAGGGGCAGAGGACAATCCCAAGGATCGTTTAGAGGCAGACAATGGCAAGCTCCTACACAAAGAGGTGGTGAGGATAACTCGCAATCATTCAGAAAGCAAACCCAATGACTTTCCCCTTTGCATGCCAAGCAAGACTCAAATGGCAGCCCCCTTAGGAGGAAAGCTGGCATTATTTTCAAAAAATTGGCATATTGTCACAAAAGACAAATGGATCCTGGACATTATAAACAGAGGCTACAGATTCCATTTTCACACCCTTCCAAAAATGAGAGGCATGCCAAACCTGCCACGCAATCAAAGGGCAGAGGCACAAAGGCAAATTACAGATCTCATAGACATGAAAGCTATTCAAGAGGTACCTATGCACAAACAAGGTCAAGGTTTTTATTCCAGGCTATTTCTGGTACCAAGGAAGGGAAAAGATTAAAGACCTATTTTGGACCTATCCATCCTAAACACATTTCTACTTGTACCAAAATTCAAGATGCTCACTCTACAGCAACTTCTTCCCATGCTGGGCAAGGAGTCTTGGCTGGTAACATTGGACCTCAAGGAGGCATACCTGCATGTCCCAATCAGACAAAATTGCAGAAGGTACCTCAAATTTGTTGCAGGTTCAACCCATTATCAATTCTCTGCATTGCCCTTTGGCTTATCTACTGCGCCCAGAGTATTCACGAAATGCCTGGCATCAGTAACTGCCTACTGCAGACTTCAAGGGATACAAATATACCCATATTTGGACGACTGCCTGATCCAAGCGGACAGCAAGCACATTCTTCTGAAACATCTGGCTTATGTAATAATGTTGTTGAACTCTCTGGGATACACAGTCAACAAAAAGAAATCAAGGCTAATACCCTCTCGGAAGATAATTTTCCTGGGTGCCAACTTGGACACAAACACCCAGATGACCTACCTCACACCAGAGAAGGAGGGGCAACTAACTCAATACTTCAGAGCACTAGCAAATTGCACCAGGCTGACTGCAAGGAAAATCCTGCAGGCTCTGGGATTCATGGCATCTTGCATCTTACTAATCCCATGTGCAAAGCTGCATATGAGGAAACTTCAATGGTACCTGAAAAACATATGGTCTCAACACAGCCACAGTTTGGAAACAATAATACCACTAATTCCATGTCTGCAAAAGGAATTTCTGTGGTGGGCTCAAGCATGCCAAACAAACACAGGTCTTCCATTCAGCAAGTCTCAAGCAAATCAAGTCATCACAACAGACGCCTCGGACTACGCCTGAGGGGCACACATGACAGATCGGCGCATTCAGGGCAAATGGTCCCAAAAAGAAAAGCACCTTCACATCAATCAAAAGGAAATGCTAGCAGTAATAAATGCTATTATAGCTTTCAAGGACCTTCTACAACCAGGTCAACTATTGATAAGAACGGACAACACCACAGTTATGTGGTACATAAACAAACAGGGAGGAACACATTCATACCCCCTATGCAGACTAGCCATGTCACTTTGAAACATGGCCATGGACTTACAAATCGAACTACAAGCACAGTACTTGCCAGGCAAGGAAAACACGCTGGCAGACAACCTAAGCAGGAATATGACAGATCCACACGAATGGAAATTGCATCCAAACGTTTTTACAGAAATAATCCAAGCATGGGGAAGGCCAGACATAGATCTCTTTGCCTCCCACAAAAATCACCAATTGACAAAATTCTGCTCAAGGATTTTCCATCCAAAGGCCTGGAGAGTGGACGCTCTCTCTTTCAGTTGGGCATCAATGACAGTTTATGCCTTCCCACCTTTTCCACTGCTGCCCAAAGTTCTATTGAAAACCAGAGCAGACAGACCAAAGATGATTCTCATTGCTCCGGACTGGCCAAGACAACACTGGTACCCACTCCTGAGGAGCCTGACGCATTCCCCACCATGGACCCTGCCTCTAATGCCTCTTCTTCTGACTCAGCACAGCTTCAAAACTCTTCACAGCCAGCTAAAACACTCAATCTAGCCGCATGGAAGATTCCTTAGCATCACAACACACCCTACTCTCCAAGGAGGTGCAGGATGTCATTTTGGAGGCCAGTAGGCCGTCAACTAGAAAAGCTTACTCCGCAAAATGGAAACGGTTTTGTGTCTGGAATGAGAAAAAGGGCCAGGATCCTGGAAAACTGAATTTACCTCAAATACTACAGTATTTAGCTGAGCTGCTAAGCAGTGGACTTTCATTCTCCTCCATCAAAATCCATGCCTCAGCCATTTCTGCAGAATACAACACTGATCCACCCTTATTCTCTCACCCCCTCTTAAGACAGTTCCTCAGAGGGGCTAAGAATCTAAGACCCCCAAGGAAACAACCAATACCTGCTTGGGATCTCAATTTCATTCTGGAAAAACTGACCTTGCCTCCCTTTGAGCCCGCTGCCTCATCAGATTTGCAATATTTGTCCTGGAAAACAGCTTTCCTTCTGGCTATTACCTCAGCTCGTAGAGTTTCAGAACTACAAGCTCTCATGGCTGTGCAGCCATTTATCATCTTCCATCAGGACAGAGTTTCCTTACGAACCAACCCGTCCTTTATGCCTAAAGTGGTATCCAGGGTAGCTTTGAATCAGGCCATACACCTACCTACCTTTTATCCTAATCCTCAAAACAAAGGGGAGAGATTACTACATTCCTTGGACATCCACAGACAACTACGTTATTATCTGGACAGAACAAAACCTTTCAGAAAATCAGAACAGTAGGAGCTCAAGGAAAGCCAATTTCGAAACAGACAATCTCAAAATGGATAGCCCACTGCATATGCTTTTGCTATTCTTTTCATGGCAAAACTGTACCTACAGGCATCAGATCTCACTCCACAAGGGCCACAGCTACCTCTGCAGCTTTTCTCAGAGGAGTTCCTACCAAAGATATTTTGGAAGCAGCCACTTGGAGTTCTGTGCATACTTTCTCCAAGCACTACCATCTACCACTATACTCCAAAACTAGAGCAGGCTTTGCCACTGCAGTCTTGCAGGGCATCCTGGCTCCTCCTAGTTCCACCTAGTGCCTACCACCCCTTTCTTAGCTTTGGGATTCTACCCATCTGTTATGACTGCAGCTGTATGCACGATGAACATAGTACAGTTTTGTACCTACCATAAATGTAGATGTTCGAGTGCTAATACAGCTGCAGTCCAGGTTTCCCTCCCTCCTTCCCCTTTTGGGACAGGCCTATAGGCTAACACATCCTCATATAACCTGATTGGGGTATTCATTTATGATGTATTTGCTTGCAACTACTGTATTTTGATTATATTGCACTGCTTTATTACACAAATTTATGTATTGCCTTCCTTCTGGGGGCACCTGACATCTGGGGCAAGAAAAACTGAAGAAAATGGCGTCGGCTGGTTCCTTTATACCCCTGTCACACTGATGTCAGGGAAGAGGTGACGACAACCGACGCCAGACCTAGACTTTGGAATTTGGCCGACCGAGGACCCGCCTGACGGCAGGAGAACCCATCTGTTATGACTGCAGCTGTATTAGCACTCGAACATCTACATTTATGGTAGGTACAAAACTGTACTTTCTGCATAGCTACTGGAACTTTCTGGGCTCGTCTGAAACTGGGGTGACATCTTGGTCTAACTTCATGGAGTACACAACCGGAAGCTTGCCTAGTTTGTCTTCAAAAAGATCAGCATAGGTATTGAAAATATACTGTGTGAAATTAGAGTAATGGTCTTTAAAGCTAACATGATGGACTTCCTTGTTAAATGAAAGCAGTCCCATTTTCAGACTGTCTCTGTGCCCTAACAATGACTGTACATGCCTTTTGACCACATAAAATAACAAGTTGCAGCTTCTCCCAGCAGAATAACATAAAAGTATTACTGAGCCTTCAGTATGAATCTCTTCACCACCATAAGCAACAAACTTCACACACTTTCCCTTATCAAGCTTCTCATCAGCACATACTCTAGCAAATGTTTCTGTAGATACAACACTGCACTTTGAACGTGTGTCATCTTTGAGCTTTATGGGTTTTCCATTTATCCAAACAGTAGAAAATACATCATTCTCTGCCCATAAATCTACTGCATTGAATGTTTCATGAAGGGCTGACACACCATCAACATAAAAAGTAGAGTTATAGCTGTCTAATTGATCAACTTTCTTCTTGGAATATTCCCTTTTAATAAAAGAATGTGCCCCTTTTGATTTACAAAACCTTTTGAAATGATTCTACTTATTGCATTTATGGCATTGCTGATCAAAAGCTAAACATTTTTCTCTTTTAGGATGATGACTTCCTCCGCAATTGTGACAGTTGGCTATAAAACTGGGTGGGGCCCATTCTTTGAGTTTGCTGGCTCACTCATGCTTTACTGAGACTGTGCATGCTCTAGAATTTGCTAGAAATCTATGGGGTTTCCCAGTGAGCCTTTCAGGGTTTACAGTTGCTGCCATGTGTTTGGGCATGTTTCTTTTAACCACATGCTGCATGCTATCAACACGAGCTTTAGATGTTGTTGAAAGCATGTATCTCTCATTTGTAAGCATATTTGTGTGCTTTTCTGTGAGCTTGTATATCTGACAAAACTCGATGGCCTTATTCAAAGTTAAATCACTATCACCAAGCAAAATCTTTCTCACAGCATCATCTTTAATACCCACACACAAGTCTGTCTTTTATCAACTCATCCCTTAAGTCACCAAATCTGCACATTTTAGCTTTATTTCTCAAATCAGTTATATATGCTGTAAAATTTTCACCAGGCTTTTGATCCCTTGTGTAAAATAAGTGCCTTTCCATTGTAATATTAATTTGTGGGTTACACATTTCTCTAAATTTACATTTTAAGTACTCGGGGTCTTCCCTTGACTCAGCCAGTACAACTATATGATGGTTCACCCCTCTTCTGCAAAGACAGCAGGTGCATACACAGATGAATCCTCCCTTTCTATGACTTCTGAACCAGCTAAATTACGCAGAATAAATGCCTTTGTACTGTTATCTTTATCAGAAAATGCAGGCTGTATGAAAATATCATACTCTTGCTCAAACACTCTCCAGTTCTCTGCGACATTATTGTCAAACACAAGTGGAGCTGGTGTATGAAATCTTCAGCCATGCCAACAAATTATGGCTGAGCGGACTGAAAAATATGGCTGTGAACAAGCTATGTGTCTGTAGTAGCATTCAAATGCACAGTATACTCTTCAAAATACTATACTTTATGAAATATGCTTTGAAATGGCTGTATTTTGTGAAATAACTGTACTGTAATACTACGTAAACATGCAAACACTTCATACACTTCAGACAACTCAAATAGGTTTGATTAATGTGAAAAAGTAGTGCTTAGCTAGAAAATTCAGTTGTTTCCCTTATTTTATTCATTTTATGCAATTTGGACTTTATTTCAAACATTTTCTGTAGTTATTTCGAATATTTCTGTTAATATATTGTTATTTTGAATATTTCTTTTACTTACAAATTTGTTTAGAGTGTTCTGAATGCTTAGTTTCATATTTTGTGAATAAGAAATAGTTTGAGCAAGTTTTAATACCTGAAATTCATTTCTGGCCTGCTTTGCGAGTTAAACATGCAGTAGAGACGATTCACTGGTGTATATTCCTCCAATCTTAACTGAGTAATTCTCTGTCTCAAAGCTGATGAATCTGGATCCCATTCTGCCACCATGTTGCTCTTCCCTCTTTAGTATAGATGATGAACAGGTGGGGTAGTTCATTTATATGCTTTATTACTTAGAAATACATCAGGATGGATAGCAGCATTACAGAATATAAACAAAAGGATTAACAGATAGACTATACAAACATACATGCTTACGTCTCAGCAGCTGACTACAAATTGGCAGTCAGGCTCGCACGTACTCAGCATTTATAACACTTGTACAAGCCCCTAGAAATCTTCTTAAAGCTATGCACACATATTGCTCTACACAGACCTTTAAGGAGAACAGCAACAATCATACAGATTATTATATTCATAAAGTATCAGAAGGTCTTGTAAGAATGAAGCCAACATGGGAATGGAGAAAGGAGATTCTGCCGATAGGGATGACTGCAATTAGGGATACAGACATTAGGCAAGAGGGGGTGGGAATATATTGCAGAAAACTGACAAAGGAACCAAGGTATTGGGAGCAAATAACTAAAGAGGGAAAGGTAATAGAATGGGAAGAGACCAAGAACTTATTTGGAATGCAGGCTGGAGATTGTCTTCCCTATCAAGGACTGATATTGGAGTATAGGCAAAGAGAAAAAAAACAGGGGGTCCTAAATGAAAGACCAGCACTGCTAGAGGTTTTAGCAGAATCTAGAACAGAAGTTGCCATTAAGAAAGGAATAATTAGAAGAGCATATGAAGTACTGCATAATAACTATAAGAATCAATCAGAGGAGATTAGGAAGGATTGGGAGGAGAGCTTGGATAAGTAATTCACAAAGAAACAATGGGGGATATATGTATGTCTCTCAAATATGCAACAAAATCTAGAAGATTTAGGATCTTTGCCTGGAAGTGTTTACATAGGTATTTTTATACCCCAAGCAGACTTGAAAGAAGTTTTCCTCAAGTAGAGAGCAAACATTGGAGGTGTGATGAGGAAGAAAGAGGTAACTGGGAACATATTTTCTGGGAGTATAATAAGTTGACAAACTTTAAAGATTCCCTGCAGGCAGTTGGAGATGCTGAGTGAGCAAATTGGAGTAACTGGGGAAATTATTTTTTTGAACTATGATACAGAATCGGAATTCCCTAGACACAGTAAGATCTTGCTGAGTCTATTTTTGTAGAATAAACACCAATGACAAAAATACAACCTCGATCACAAAAACATCAAAAGTCCAAGCAAAGGAAGGAAACACAATTAAGATGAATATAATTCCATTTAATAATCCATTCGTTCTGGTACCTCGGCCATTCGCCTTCAGTGGAACAATTTATGAATGTAATGCATCCTATATATATAGTAACATCAATTAATTAATCAACAATCAATTAATTTGTAATTACGTCTTTTTAAAGCACAAACACATTAAATATTAAATATTTATGAAACAAAATTCTTATCAAATGAATAATTCAATCAAAACTAATAAACTGCAAGCTGAAAGAACTCTATTGCACCCCATATATATAACAATTCAATCTTATTGTTTCATAAATATTTAATATTTAATGTGTTTGTGCTTTAAAAAGATGTAATTACAAATTAATTGATTGTTGATTAATTAATTGATGTTACTATATATATAGGATGTATTACATTCATAAATTGTTCCACTGAAGGCGAATTGCCGAGGTACCAGAACGAATGGATTATTAAATGGAATTATATTCATCCTAATTGTTTCCTTCCTTTGCTTGGATGTTTGATGTTTTTGTGAGTCTATTTTTGGATGGCGCAGTGGTGCAGCGAATGCATTGTTCCCTCACAGCAAGAGGTCTTCTGGTTCGAGTCTTGGCTGGGGTGCCTTCTGTGCGGAGTCTGCATATCCTCCCTGCGTTCATGTGGGTTTCCTCCGGGTGCTCCGGTCTCCTCCCACGTTACAAAGACATACATCTGAAGCGTTTCTGCCTGGGCCGCCACTGAAAATTGGCTTCCTTCCAAGTCGGTCTTTCCCGGTAAACAAATGTTAAATAAAATAAATAAAATGATGGCTACCAAAAAAGTAGCTACTAGAAAATGGAAATCAAAGTCTAAACCAACTTTACTAGAAGTAGTGAACAGAGATAAAGTAGTAGAGTAGTAACAGAGATAAAACAACTGGAACTGGGATCTTTAGAAAAGAGTAGAAGCAAATTATACTGGAAAAAAATGGAAAATGTGGGATCAATACATGCAGAGGAGGAACAAGGTGTAAAAGAAGGCAGGATTTGAATGAGCTATGTAATGGTTGACTAACAGTGACTGGATGTGTTAAGTTATGTATAATATTTGCAGCTACAGTTGTGTCGGCACAGTTTGGAATGTATAATGTTTGCAACTGAGATTGTGTCGCTATGTTTTATTTTCATTTATTTAAATGTGGCATGGCGTAGACCATACATAATAATTTAATAAAGATGTTTCTTGTTTAAAAAAAATCACTGTTAAAGAAAACATGAACTAGAAAAAAAATAATTTGTGGTTTTTATCTTTCAGCATTTCGATTAGTTGTCACAGATTTCACTGAATTTACCTATGCATATTTACGGTTTTAAACCTATCTTTTTTCAAATAACATTTTATTGAAAATTTTCATTTATAACCACCAATACAACTGTACAAACAACACGAACAATAAACATGGATATACAACTGAACCTCAGGCAAATCTAATACAAGATCTTTCTCCCTTTTTTAATATAAAAGTAAGGCAACTATACACATAACAAGGAATTAAATAAAAGCAGCAAAGAAGATGTAAAATATTTTATTTTATTTTAGGATCCACTTTAGAGAGTATTAAATATAGCAAATAGACCAGTAAACCCAATTAAACTAAAAATAAATTGAGATAAAAATGATATACATGATAGAGAAAGGCAAGTAGTCAGAAATAATATGAATATATAGGTAAGATGTCACAATATTCTACCCAAATTGTTTTTTGTTTCAAAGATTTAAGCAAGGATATACAAGCTTTTATATAATCAAGCGCTAGTTTGCAGAAAGACCTCCAGTTTATCTGTTTTATATCTATACAGTTTTTAGTCATATAACATATTGTTCTATTGATATAAATGTTACATTGTGAATGTCTTTTGACTGAATGTACAGTTTATATTCTATAAAATCTCTGTAACATACTTACCACAAGACTAATGTTCTGAGGAATTAGCCTTGATGGTAATCATTAAATGCATCATAATTTGTCTTGTATCTTTTCTAATGTCATTACAGTGCTTTCCTTAGATTTGAGAAGTTCTTGTGTTAGATTAGAAACAACTTTATGATTAATCATTTCAAAGTTACAAGTGTACAACTAATTGAAGTTTCCAGAATTAAATGTCATTTGTGGCAGTGGATAAAACTAAAATGAACAATTTAGTTAGAAAGAATCTGCTTTCCTTTTTCTCATTTCCTGCTTTATATTATTTTAAATCTGGTAACAAAGGTTTTAGTGGCAGACACAAGCATGGCACCGAAATCACCGTGGTCAGACTTCATACATATGTGCAGGGTTTTTCAAGTGAAATCTCCCGATTTCACTTGAATAAGCCCTGCACTGAGTCAGGGTGAAAGTCCTTGTGTGAACTTTTATCAAATTATTTAGTTAGCTATTTCCTGCTGTTGCCTGGACCATTTATTTATTTGTCGGCTTTGGCTATACAGTGTTCTGCTTTGCTTATTTGGTTCATACATATCTGAAATATGGCATAAAAGAATACCAACTAAACATTTTTGATTGTGTTTCCAGGATGTGATCCGTGCCATGAATGTGAATCCTAAAATTTCATTCCCACCTGAGGTGGACTTCATCTTGATTAGCAGCTTCATCAGAGAAGTGTGTCGTACAGCCTTTGCTATGCAAACTGTGGAGCCAACCCTGGATATAGCATTTGCTACAGATGGGGAACTTTTCAGTGAAACCAAGTAAGGAAATATTCTATACGCATTGGAGACAAATTGTGGAGGAAAGTTATACAGCCTTTATGTTGCTACAGCATGTTGCTATCACACTAGACCCTTGGGATAGATAAGCATATCTGCTTTGACAGTTCTGTCAACATACTTCAGTATACTGAAAATAAAATAAAATAAAGCAAAATCATTAACCTGGGAGCTGAGCATTTAGTAAAAGATTATGCATTTGGAGAGGAAGTAGTAGCAGCAGTTCAGGGATGATGGGGGACTGATCAACACGCATATATGAAAACTGATTGTTGGAGAAATGTTGAAATCCATCCATCCAACCCTCCATCCTCTACCTTTTTTTCCCATTTTTGTACATGGAGTCAGTGTGTCACTTCAACAGTGACAGTCATCTCAAGCCAAGGTTTAGAATGCTGGCTGGCTAACCCTATCACAATAGTTTATCCATACCACTCACTTGCACACACACTCACACCTGTGGGCAATTTAGAGTGTTCAATTCACCTACTGCATGTCTTTGGAGTGTGAGAGGAAACTGGAGCACCCAGAGGAAACCCATGTTACTGCAGGGGAGGACATGCAGACTCTGCACAGATGGCACACAAATTGAGAATTGAACCGGAGAACCTGTTGCTGTGAGGCGGCAACTCTAACCGCTGCACCACCGAAATGTTGAAAGTGACAGAAATAAAATGTCAGTAAGGCAATACTGCATCTAGGTATTAATCTTATATAGCATTGTGAATGATGCAAAGGTGAAGAAACCATTTAAGCAAATAAACAGGAAGCCTGCTATAATAGTTAACAGACAGAGACAAGTATCAACCCATATTCTGTACTTAGCTCCCCGTCCCAGCCCACTAGGTATGCTGGAACCACCTCAGAGTGACAGATGTTGGAAGGAGGACAGCAAAGGATGTACTAGGGAGCAGAGGATGGCACTGTTGGCCATGACAGAGGTCTAGAGGTTCATCGTTTTCTGGAAAGGGTCTGCTGCAAAATGATACATCATATGAAGTTGAAAAAAGAAAACAAGAAGTATTATTCCCATTTTATAGATAGCTGCTATGAGTCCATATAGAACACTGTGAGCAGTTCTGAAGACTGCTTCTTTGTATGGACTTAGAATAATCAGAGATGATTCAGGAATGATACATAGTCTGCACCAGAAGGCTCAGAAAGAGAAGAGAGAATATCTTAACATTTATACATTTGAGAGAGCAGATGAGGATGAGTTATAGCATTAAACAACATGGTGCCTCAGAAGTCTATTGACTCCAGGGACTTGAAGTCAAATCAAACATGCTGTCATTGTCTATAGAGTGTACATATCTCCTTTTATGTCTGTGTTGGTTTACTTGTAGTTTTCTTCCCTTTCCAAAAACATGTTGGTTGGTTACTACTCTAAACTGTCTATGACTTGATACAGCATTTATCCTTTGTTGTATAACATCTTGTAAATGACCAGTTCACTTAGCTTAGAAGAAAAGTAAAATAATAAATAGAGACAAATAAATAAATAAAGGGAGCCCACTGAATCCATGGTGGTGCTCTGGTGCAAGGAGGAGATAAGAACTATAATTTCATAGAAAGAATGGAAGATGACAAACAACCTTCATGAACATGTTATGCTGTTAAATGGTGGTGATGATATTCCACAGTGTATAAGAGGAATATGAATGCCCTTATGAATGATGCTAAGCTATGGGTTAACTAGGGTCTGAAGCTTATCTAATTAATAGCCAATATTCTAGATGGAAAGAATATTCTTTGTCTGCTTTCAAAGCGAAGTTTTGCTGATCAGTACTGTCCCTGTCCGCTTATCACCACTAGCAATTCTCTGATATCTGGTGCTAACAGTGTGCTAAGATAAACAATTACAAGTTTGGGGCAATACATGAATCAGTCTCTACAGTAATCTTTCTGATGTCAGTTCCTTAAGTTTAAAAAGGGTACTGAAAGTATTTCAATCAGCTACTTATTAAAATGTCGGCACTCAAAACGCAGATTGCCAACGAGCCAGAAAAAAAGACCAAAAACACACGAGTGAATTTTGAAAATCTGTCTTCTCCTTTAAACTTCTTTTTCCAGGGGGGCAGGGTTGCCAAGCCCTGCCTGCACCCCCTGAACTTAAATATATCAATGCCAAGATCAACATACCTCGGAGAAAAGGGAATATTCTGAGAAATGGCATCTCAGATTTTCATATCATCTTATATTTAAGTCCATTCTTTCAGCCATTCAATCTCTGTATTTTGGGATACATGCTAGTGGGTCCCAACATTTCAAATGGTTACCATTTCAGCCTGCAGGTCACTGAAGAGATAACCAATCTGCAGATGTGTATAGCCCTATCAGAAATGGTGTCTACAGACAGACAAAATAAAATGTAAGGCGAGAAAGAGAGAGAGAAAAAACTTAAACAAAGGAAAAAGTTGATTAAAGGAAGCAAGAAGACTGGGCATAGAATGGCTTTAAATCCTAGATGTAGCATGTATTCCCTTATGATAATTATGAAAGGGCTTGCTGTAAACAGGTTCCTTAAATGTCTCCTAGACTATTTGCCTAGTAGCTACCTATGAACCTAAAATTCATTGTCCACTGTAAAGTAGTAGTCAAATGCAGGGAAATATAATCATAAATTATCAGATGTGTCAACATAGACATGAAATATGAGGAAAGAATTTCCTTAAAGTAAGACAGTTGGAAAGGTTTTCATACAGCTGTGGTCAAATTGTGACAGCAGTCATACAGGTAGGGTGAGTGACATTCAGTACTCATTATACAGCACACACAATTGCTGGTTATTAGTCAGTATATGGCAGTGCCACACTGGTCTGTGACAGCTTGCTATATCTAATTTGTTGCTTCTTGCATCATCATCATCATCACCACCACAATCCCCTTTTCCCATTTTCTACATGAGGTTGAAGTGACATGTCAGCTGTCACCATCTCTCTATTCAGTGCCACTCTCCCACCTTCTTTGACTCTCATACCTCTGAATGTCACAGGTCTTATATCTCACACAGTCCATCCACCTCTTTGCTAGATCCCCCTGTTTCCTCTTGCTTTCTTCATGTCTGGACCAAATCTTCTTCACCAGATTGTCTTCTGCTGTTTTGCATATGTGCCCAAAGCACCATAATGTGTTTTCTTTGACCGTTTCTGCAATTGGAGCTACTTTGGCTTCTGCTTTTATCCTCATTTCTTCATCTGTTCCACAGTGTGCATCCTACCAACCATCTCAGGCAGTTCATCTCCATCATGCCTAGCTTCCTTAAGAGCGATGACTTTACTGCCCAGGTTTTGTACACATTACTTTTTAGCTTCTTTGGCATTCTTCTGTGATAAATTACCCCTGACACTCTGTGCCAGTTGGCTGCACCCCCTCTGATTCTTGCTTTGACCTGCTTGTTCAGATTTCCCTTTTCCTTAACCACCCCTTTCAGACACTTAAAGCTGTTAACCTGTTGCACTATTTCCCTTCTATCTCAATTCTCAGCTTCTTCTGATTTCCTCAATTTGCTGCCTTAACAACTGTCTTACCTAAACTCAGTTTCATCCAATTTGCCTTCAATTACACATTCCATTCCCCTATTGTTTGTTGACGTTCTTACTCAGTCTGCTTGTAATGCCACATCATCTGCATACAGCAACTTTTTTGATCTGTCCCCTCCGACCTCTTTGCTAATAGAGTCCATAACAAGTATGAACAGCTGTGGACTCTGAGCTGAACCTTGGTGCACACCCACTCCCACTGGGAACCCCTCCGTGAGACCGAACAGTGTTCATACTTGAGTCATTGGGTCCTTGTACATAGCCTGCACTAATTCTATCAATGTCTCCAGGACTTCAGACCACCACAGGACTGCCCAAATCAGCTTTCCTAGGACCTTCTCATATGCTTTCTCCAAGTCTAGGAATGCCCAGCTGGACTCTTTCCTCATCTTTAGTTTCTTCTCAAGTATGTGTCTCGCTACAAACATCAGGCCAGTTGTGCTGCATCCTGATCTGAATCCAAACTGCTCATCTCACATCTTTCTTTCTAAAATTCTACATATTTGTTTATCAGAGACCATCTCCAGAATTTCATTCAATGAGACAAGAGTTTCATACCTCTGTACTACCCACAGTTGTGAATGTTCCCTTTGTTCTTCAATACTGGCACTAGTATGCTTATTCTCCAATCATCTGGGATATGCCTTTCCATACTACTATTTGTACCAGTAGGATGCATTTTTCCCGTATCTCCCCCAACATTTTTATCATATCAGCTGTGACTTCATCTGTGCTTGCTGATTTTCCTGATCTCTGTGGCAGGTTCCTCCTCTTCTTTCATCATAGACTATGTCTGGGGCAGTACAGCTTCTGTGGGATTTTCCTCATTCGGAAGCTGATGCAAGTACTCTTTCCATCTGCCTTTGATGTCCTATGGACTGGTGAGCAGATACCCCTAGAAAAGGGTATCTGTCTTCTTTATCTCTCTGTCTTTGCCTTGCAAACTGATATAGTTTTTTTGTGCCATCTACTGAGCCACTTTCTAGAAGCTTATCAAGTGTCTCTCATGCCCTGTTCTTTGCTATTGCAAGTCCTCTCTTAGCCTCATTGTTAGCTAACCATTATTCCTTCCTAGCCTGGTCCATCTTTTCTGTCTCCCACTTTTTTCTGCACTCATTCTTTCTTTTGATGGCTTCCTGAACTTCTGCATTCCACCAACAACTTTCTTTGTGTACCTTATTTCCACACCTGACTCAACTGCAGATCTGTTCTGTAGTCCTCACATATGCTGTTTTGAGGTGCTGCCATTCTACAGCTCCACCTGTTTCCTCTTCTTGAGGTGCTAGAGCCATGAGTAATTCCTTAAATTGTTGTGCTTTCTCTTCAGTCAAATTCCAGGTCTTCAGCCTGGTCATGGTTGACCTTAGAGCCTTCTCTAATTATTAATTTCAGCTGATTGTTGCAAGCAGTGGTTTATGCTGTGGGCCAGTTGTTTCAATGGGGATGACTTTTGCCATTGCGGATTGTAACCCACTGCCCTTTCCTTACTAGAAAAAAGTCTACCTGAGTTGCATTTTGGCCACTGTTGTATGTGATTTTGTGACTGTCTCTTTTGCTTACTTACGTGTTGGCCGCTATCAAAGTCTAAAATACCCTCTCCTTCTTTATTTCTGTTGCCCTATTTATGTGGACCCCAGGCAGATTTCATATTCTGTTCAGTCTGTCCCAATATGTGCATTCAAGTCACACAATATCAACACCAATTCATGATGTCCTGCTTCATCTAATAGGTCCTGCAACTGCTATCTGAATGCAATATTTTCCTCATCACAACCTTGCTGCCAGGAATAGGCTGAGATTATGAATACTGCCTTATCATTGCACTGGAGTCTGATTGCCATGAGTCTAACACTAATTCTGATAACATTCCTCAGGGCCTTGTAGGGCTTCAGAAGGCAGTGACATCCCTCACTGTCTTCTGAAGCCTCTCCCTTACCACAATTCCCACACCATGTCTAGCCTGTCCTCCTCCTGAGTAGTAGACTCTGGATCCCAAGCCAAGTGGCTTTGCTGCACTGCCCTTCCATCTTGTCTCTTGGATACATAGGTTGTCCAGCCTCCTACTTACCATCATGTCATCAACTTCCAAGCTGTGCCCTGACAGCGAACCTATATTGAGTGTATCAATTCTTAGTTCATATTTGGTAGGTTGATTAATTTTATGTCCAGCTGTCACTCAGCAGAGCTGTCCCAAGTAATCCAAGCTGGGCAACTGGACACGGGCCTGCCAATAGCTTATTGACCCAGGACTTCTGGACTTCATGGCTTTATGTTACTACTTGCATCTCAAATGAATAACTGTCTGGAAGCAGTGCAAGTTTCTGGTTTCTGAAGCAAACACTAATAATGCACCTCTCAACAGCAAATGTATTTCCAATGACACTGAGGAAGTATTCAGTGTAATTCCCTGTCAATCAAACAGTCTTTTCCAAGCTGTAGATGCATTTTATTTCAACATCCAAGTTTTATTAATATACTTATGCTTAACCACTACTTGATAAGTAAAATGCAAGAAGAAAGTACAGATAAAACTTGCAAAAAATAATAAGCAAGTAGATAGAAAATAAATTTACAAAACTACAGTACTGAGCTGTAAAAACAGAATATCAAAATGGTGTATTTAAATAAACCATCTCAAATAAGTAAATCTTCAAGGCCTTCTTAACCTAGACATTTCAGCTGCTGTTCTAGAGCTCGTCAGTTTGTCAGTTGCAAAGGAATGGGGTCTTATAGGTGACATATCTAAATTCATTCAGGAAACACTGGTAGACACACAGAAGCCAAAGAGAGCATATGATCTGGTTGGAAGGATGACAGCAGCTCATTAGGCAGGCAGGAGCCATAGCATATATAGACTCAGTATGCTAGCAATAATGCCTTGTATACAACCTTCTGGACACAAGCAGCCATTACTGTTTCCACAGCACATATTCAACATGAGTCTGTTGGAATAGGCACATCAAAAATATATTGGTAATATTCCAAAGCAACTGTTGTTGGTCACTGTCAGAAAGTGTGGACCCAATAAATGGCATTAGATTAATCTAGACACCGAAACATTGGAGTGTGAATGGTTATAACATGTTTCTTTGATGTGTTTGAGCAAAGCAAAAGTTTGTAGCAACTGCTGTTACTGGTTCTTTATTTACAGGTTATTATCCAAACCAGATGCCACATTTCTGGACAAGAACTTCAATTTAATTCTGTTATAGGCAAGTACGGAAAAAAAAAAGGAGGTGCTGTTGAGGACTTTAAGATCACATATATTTACAAAGACCCATCTCAGTTGGGTCAAACTTCCAATGATTATCTACCATCCACTTTAGAATGCCCTTGAGGCAATTATGTAGAGTTCTTATTTCTTCCTAATTTAAGGAGTGGTAGAGCTGTGTGTAGCTGCATCAGAGAGGAGCCTAAAACTCTATTTCTCATGTTATATGAAAGTAACAGAATTTATACAGTAAACCTCAGCAGAGCTCTGCAGGGACCTGTATTGCAGCAGTGTCTCAAGAAAGCTTTTATTTCTGAAGTAACCCTCTGTGCACCATAAAGGTAAAAGGTAACCCTGTTATGTAATATGACACAAAGACCACATTGAGAATGGAGGCACTCAGTTTAGTTTCCTAGTCCACTGCATCAGGTATCATAGAAAGTTCTAGCAGGATCAAAGCTGAATGTATCTGTTGATCCTTCAAAAGAGGTTGAGAGGTGTGGGGTGGCTGTCTCCCTAAAGAATACTATTATGCATTTTTTTCATACAGTTTTAGTCCAGGGCTCTAGCAACAGTTTTTGGCTGCATCAGGCCCTTTTGAAGGGTATCTGTGTTTTTAGGGGATTCAGTGACCCCATCTAGTTTAAGCCGCGGTGGTACAGCAGTAGCGTTGCTGCCTCACATCAAGAGGTTCTCCTGTTCGATTCTCTGCTGTAGTGCCTTCTGTGTGGTGTCTTCATGTCTTCACTGTGGTCAAGTGACCTCCGAAAGACATGCATAAATGGGCGTGCCTTCGCTGAAGGTTGGGTGCTGGGCTGGCAACTTGGCACTATAAAAATCGACTGCCAATCATTAGTGGACCGGAGTTCCGCTGTGGGTGACCCCTAACTGGGAAAAGCCAAAAAGATAAACAAACAACAATGATCCCATCTAGTTTGCAGTTGTCTGCTGAGGCCATTGATGTTTGCCCTGACTTCAAAGAAGTAGAGGCCAAAAGGAGAGGATCCAGAACTGATCACTGTATGACTGCACTAATGACTAGCCTCTTTAAGGAGGTGGATTCCGTTATGCTATCTTCTTGTTTCCTATTAGTGAGCCAGCTAACTATCTGTTGGGTTTTGTATGGGTTTATACCTAATTTTGCAAGTTTATCTATAATGGCTGAGTTAGGTATTGTATAGAATGCCTTGATAAGGCTAAGGTAGGTAGTGTACACTGTTTTGCTGTCGTCCATAATTTTACCAAAGAAATCCAACAAGTTAATTAGGCATGATCTGTCTTTGACAAAACTGAGCTGAGTAAGGTTTCAGTGTCTATAGGATTCCTATGTCATTGTTTATCAGATCTATGATAATTCTTTTGATGGCCTTGTATACGAGACTGGTCAGACTTATGGGTCTGTAGTCCTCCCGGATGTGTGGAAGGCCACACTTTGTGGTGAGGGATAACCATTGCAGTCCTCAGTTTGTTTAGATTGAAGCCTAACTGGAGACTATGTTTAAAAAGAGATTCTAATATGCCAGACGGGTCATGTTTCATACCATTCGTAATATCACAAAGAGGGAATGTAGAAAAGAAGATCAGTAAAGTAGAAGTAAAAAAACAATAGAAGTTGAAGTTATGGAGTGCCTGCGAAGTGAAGGATTTGATGTAGGTCTAACACCGGTTACATCACAGCATGATGGAATGAGTCCCCAAAGTAAGGAGAAACAAGAAGATCAGGAGACATCTGAAGAAGAAATATGGACATGGTAAAGAAAACGAGATTTAATATGGTGTAATATCTACGCAAAGGGGAAAACAAATGTAATCAATATAAAAAGAGGAGCACTAAAGTTATTTGAAAAGGAATACAGGTAAAGGAATCCAGACATGGAAAACTTTACACTATGAAAAATAAGGCAGAGAATAAAAGTAGGAAAAAGATTAGTAAAGGGGCAGTTAAAGAAATAGAAACTGAGGTTATGGAGTATCTAAAAAGTGAAGGATTCAATGTAGAAAATCTAATTCAGAAAGCACCACAACAGGATAGAGCAGTGGACATCCAAATTAAGGGAAAAACAGTGGAATGGGAAGCAATTGGTCAGGTGCCATATAAAAATATTTTTGAGACTTCCACAGGAAACCAGTAAAAGCATGCACTTGAAGCTGGACAGGAAGTGAAGGACCAGGAAACTGTAAACTCTGAGGCAGCCAATGTTGATGAGTGATAGGCCAGTGAGTTCCCATATGACAGAGCAATGGATGACACAGGATGAGATTGAAGAGAATTTGTCACAGGAAGATGCTATAGAACTTTCTATACAATGCCCACAGGAAATGGAAAAAATGTACCCTCAGATTAGAAGACAATGAGCTAAGAGAAGAGTTGTTTGATTTAACAGAGATAGATAAACATTTCAAGGACAATGAAAGAAACTGCAGACAGTCAACAAAACTCTGAAGTCAGAAGTTTGATAAAACAAGTGGTGTCCTGCAGACTGATACAGGTAACAGAGAGACCCAAGAGAGACTTTTCCAGATTTAAGTATTTTTTTCTCTGTTTTTTTGCTCCGACTGCCTTTTCCCACCTAAAAAGCGAATTTCTAACTGATCTGTGCTTTAAAAAGTTTAAATTGCATTTGCCTTCTGCTTTTTACAGTTTTTGCACTTGTTTTATATCAATTTAAGTTGTTTTTGTATTGTATAACTGTTGTAGGCTACACACTAAAGTGCGCTATCTTGTTTATAGCATTTACAGTGTTTTCTGTGTGTTTTTCTGCTGTTTCCTGAAAAAAAAACAAAAAAAAAACAAAAAAATATTCTCTTTTCCCGCCTTTGCTGAGCTAGATTAGTCCAGAGTTCAGGTTTTGCTGAATTCCGGACTGTGGTATAGTTTCCTGTGTTGCCCATATCCTTACTTGGATAGGAGGAAGCTTCTCTGTTCACCAGTGAGAGTGGGGAGCTTTGAGCAGCCTATCTGTCCCTGGAGGAGTGGTCTCAGCCCTGAAACTAGTAGCTTATTGGCCGTTTTGGGTCAATTCTTATGTCTTTCAGTTTCCCTGCTTTAAAACCCGCATTTGCATGGTTTTGCGCCAGTATACAACTCTGCACAGCTCCTCGTGGTGTCCTGCAGAGTAATACAGGCAACAGAGAGACCAAAGAGAGACTTTTCCAGATTTAAGTATTTTTTTCTCTGTTTTTTTGCTCCGACTAACTTTTCCCGCCTAAAAAGTGAATTTCTAACTGATCTGTGCTTTAAAAAGTTTAAATTGCATTTGCCTTCTGCTTTTTACAGTTTTTGCACTTATCGTATATCAATTTAAGTCGTTTTTGTATTGTATAACTGTTGTAGGCTACACACTAAAGTGCGCTAGCCTGTTTATAGCATTTACAATGTTTTCTGTGTGTTTTTCTGCTGTTTCCTAAAAAAAGAAAAAAATTCTCTTTTACCACCTTTGCTGAACTAGATTAGTCCAGATTTCAGGTTTTGCTGAATTCTGGACTGTGGTATATTTTCCTGTGTTGCCCATATCCTTACTTGGCTAGGAGGAAGCTTCTCTTTTCACCAGTGAGAGTAGGGAGCTTTGAGCAGCCTATCTGTCTCTGGAGGAGTGGTCTCAGCCCTGAAACTAGTAGCTTATTAGCCGTTTTGGGTCAGTTCCTATCTCTTTCTGTTTCCCTGCTTTAAAACCCGCATTTGCGTGGTTTTGCACAATTTTGTGCATAGCGGAGCATCGAGCAGCGCCGTTTAAATTATTCCCGGCTCCACAAAGTCTGCTCCACTTTTTCCCTTAGAACTGTTCTAAATCTCAAAGTAAGCACTCTATTTTCATTCTAAAGCCCTGCAGTTGCTCGTATAAGTAATCTTATAAGTAAACACTAATAAACTAAAGCACTACACCCTCTTATACTCCCTTTAAGTACTTGGCTCCCTATTGGTCCTTTTTGATCACTCAAAAAGTAGTTCCTTATACTATTCTGGCATGTCCAAAAGTCAGTTTTGGGTTTACTCTCCAGTCCAGCTGGTGAATCTTGGAATCTTGAGGCAATGTTACAACTGCCTTATGTACACAGACCACCCTCTCCTCCTCCCAACAACCTCAAATATATGTGAGAGATGCAACTATATAGCCAAACTGGAGGCTGAGCTCTCTCAACCCAGTACTGGCGCAGTCAGTCAGGAGAAGGTAACCACACACACCACAAATCCAGTCTCACATAGACCTATCGCAACAGCAAACCAAACACATAAACACACAAAAATATACTCGGAGGCTCTAAATAAAAATCTGCCCAAGCAGCAGAGACCTCCAAAGCAGACATCCAAGCAACCGCTACCCCACAACAATACCCACATTTCACATAGTTCACAAAGTCAGTGTGCCACACAGTCACAGCCCTTAAGGCTAAACACACCTAATACACTTGTAATAGGTGACTCTATTGTCAGACACACTGACGTCCCACTCACTAGGTGGAACAAGGAGAAGATCACTGTAAGCTGCCTGTCGGGTGCCAGGATCCGCCACATAACACAAGCACTCAGGTCACTCCAAAGCAAGTACAAATATGACTCCGTCATTGTCCATGCTGGTGTGAATGACCTGAGACGTACCTTCCTGGACTACATGAAAAGAGACATAGAGGAGCTCTCTGATCATGTAGCCCAGGCCGGTATGACCCTGACCTTGAGTAGCATCTTACCCTCACCAAGAATGATGCCACAGTATAAAGACAAAATGATCAATTTTAACAATCGGCTCAAGTATTGGTGTCATTCAAAGGGGATCCAGTGTCTGTCAGCCTGGGATGACATGCTCGACAAACCACATTGCTTCGCTAGGGATGGCTTGCACCTGTCACCCCTGGGCTTTCAAATACTGGCTAAGGCTTTTGCCACCCCCATAGTGCCTTTTTTAGGCAAGGCTCAAAATACAAACCCACCTCCATAGACAACACAAGGAAAAAGAAACTAAGGGTAATGCTGCTCAACGCCAGAAGTCTAAACCTCAAGATGCACACACTCGAGGCTCTCCTCAGCATGGAGAATATCGATATCTGTGCAGTAACAGAAACCTGGTTCAAGGCTCCCGAGAGCACCCCAGCACTACCAGGTTATACCTCATACCATGCTTTTCGGCCCCAAAACTCGGACCGAACAACAAAAGGAGGGGGAGTATCCATATTCATCAAAGATACCCACACCTCCAGGTTAGTGGAACTGCACGAAACATCGGAGACCATCCATGTGCAACTAATAGTGGGCAAAGCTGCCTTTCAGTTTGTAGCCTGCTACAGACCACCCTCCCAAACTCAGGAACCCCACTCGGCTTTCCTGAGAACACTGGAGAATATGAAGGTCTCTCCAAACACCATTATATTGGGTGACTTCAACTACCCAAACATAGACTGGGAGCACTACTCAAGCCCCAACACCCTTGCCCAATGGTTCCTAGAATTTATAAACTCAAATGCTATGGTACAACTGGTCACCACTCCCACAAGAGGGGAAACATATTGGACCTGATCATCACCAACATGGGGACTCTGTGTTCCATACCAGAGGTATACCCCTCATTGGTAAGATCTGACCTTAAATTAATCTCACTGGACATCCATATCCCATCCCCACCCCCAGCCAAGGAAACCATGGTGAAGAACTTCTCAAAAACAAACTTCACACTTCTCAAAACCAAGGTGGAATCCTTCAAAGCCCCCGGGCCAGTGGAAAATACGGCCCAAACCGCAGAATCCTGTACAAACGCATTCTATGGACACCTACAGGAATGCATGGATCGTGCTATCCCAAATAAGAACAAGACTCACTCCTCCAAAGGCAGTAGACCTGTCTGGTGGACCGCAGCCATAAATAAGCTATACAACAGAAGGAGGAAGCTACTACATGATAGAGCAAAATCCCAAAAAGGGAAGGCATCTCTGATCAGTACTGGCAAGAAACTATGATCCCTCATAAAATCAGCTAAGGCCAGCTTCGAAAGAAAAATTGCACAAGACGCTAAAGATAATCACCAGGCCTTCTTTAGTTATGTCAGGAACCTGGGTGGCAACTCCTAGATATGCTCTGAGTTAGTGCAAAATGACAAAAAATACACTGAACCCACAGACATTGCCAACATCCTGGCAGACAGGTTCAGTGCAAACTTCTCCCCCACTTCCCCCCCAAAAGAGCAAATGTCTATCCCAACAGAGTGTAACCTCCCTGACATCACAGATGCACAGGTGAGAGCTGCCCTCTCCAAAGCAAAAAACACAGCATCAATGGAACTGGACGGTGTCCCGGGCTGCGTCTTACATGAGCTCCAAGAAGAACTGAACCCTCACATAAAGTCACTGTTTAATCTCAGCCTTATTACAGGATATGTACCCAAGGAATGGTGTACATCAACAGTAGTCCCACTCCGCAAAGGTGGTGCCACAATGGACCCCGGAAACTATCGCCCTATAAGCCCGACTAGCCTGGTCTGCAAAGCTATGGAGCGTATCATCATGGAACTTATAAACAAAGTCATTGGGAACCTCTAAACACTGGATCCTACCCAATTCGGCTTTGTTAAGGGCAGATCTTGCCTCTTGAACCTGGTCGACTTCTTTGAAACAGTCACCAAGGCCATAGATGAAGGGAAGGTAGTCCACACAGCCTACCTGGACCTCGCAAAAGCCTTCGATAGAATACCCCACTCGGGTATCATAAATAAGCTCACCAGCTTAAATATCAACCCCTATGTCACAAAATGGGTTGCAAACTGGCTCAAGGATAGAACCCACATGGTCAGAATTGCAGGTGCCATGTCAGACTCTAAACCAGTTACAAGTGGAGTCCCACAAGGCTCAGTCCTGGGACCTCTCTTGTTCGGTATATATTTCTCTGAGGTACAGGCTAACACTGGAGGACTATGGCTGACCAAGTTTGCAGATGACTGCAAACTGGGTGCCATAATCGACTTGCCGACTGACACAAGCATTCTCCAAAAGGGTCTCACAGAGACAAATAACTGTTGCCAGAGCCATGGCCTAAAGCTAAATGCCAAAAAGTGCATAGTCATCCCCTTTGGGAAAAACCAAGTGCCCACAAATTACCACATAGGTGGTAATCCATTAAGTACGGAAGAAGTAATTAGGGATTTGGGGACCCAAGTAGATAGCAATCTCTCCTTTGACAATCACGTTGCCAAAGTGGTTAGAAAGACCTTCTATATAGACCACCTTATCACAAAAGGGTTCACGTCTAGATCAAGAGAGGTCATTGTGCCCCTCTACTCATCACTCATCAGGCCCATAATTGAATACAATGCCCCATTTGGGATGTATGTTACCCGACACCTGCAGCAACTGAAAAGACCCCAAAAGTACCTCACCAAGAGGATCAAGGAACTCAAACAGATGCCCTATGCAGTTAGGCTAAAGAAACTCCAGCTCTACTCAGTTGCTTACTGCCTACTCAGAGGCGATCTGTGCCTGACGTATAAAGCCATGTCCAAACCAGAATTAATGGACATGCTCCACCTCAGGAAATCCAAATCCCTTAGAGCTACATGCTCCAGGGACTTAAACCTCAGCACAGAAATAAATAGGACATGCTGGAGGGACAGATTCGTATCCCAGGGGCTCCCCTCACTCTGGAACAAAATCCCAATCCATGTTAGGCAGAGCCCCTCAATGACCCTCTTCAAGAGAAATCTTGACGAGTGGATGGGACATCGTAGGTTTACCCCTGGGATCTCTTGTGTGTCCCTACTATACAGAGGCACAGTCAACTAATCTAAAAGGGTGGCGAAAGCCAAACACACTCTGGCTAGGCTTATAAATGCCCTAGGGCAGATAGCCTAGTATCAACCTATGAACAAGTGAACGCAGAAATTAGGACTGTCCATAGAGATCCATGCAATGTAACAGAAGTAAACAGAATATATTACTGTGCAGGTAAATTAATAACAGATAGTTCTACCACAAGAACACAGGGTAGTGAGGGAAAGGAAGGAGAGAAATAGAATACAATCATGGAAGTATCGAACAGAGAAATCTATAAAGCAGTTAAGACAAGAAGTGTCACTGTTAGAGGACTATAGAAGAGGGATCAACAAAAATACTTCGAAAGAAAGAATAAGAAGTTTACATGTATAGGATATGCAATGGGATGACAGTCAGAGAAATTGAAACAAAGTTAGGAAAAGTTCCTAACTGGAAAACCCCCAGGCTCAGTTGCAGTACCTAACCTCTGGTTAAAAGTATTAACATCGTTACATGAAGATTTATCCATGAGTAAGAAGTATTCATATGTGCACCCCGAACAGACACCAGCCTGGCCAACAACAGGAAAAACAATATGTAAAAGCAAACCTCCAAGCCATCCTAAAAACTACAGACCAATAACTTGCCTTCCAATGACATATAAACTGTACACTGGAATTTTTCCAACAGAGTTTGTCATTTAGAAGAAATCTCAATCATGGCAATAGAACAAAAAGGTAATAAAAGGAAGTCATATGAGACAAAGGATCATCTGATGTTAAATAAAGTCATAATGGATAGACTACAATAAAATTTGATAGTATCCCACATTCATGGATAAAAGACTGCTTAAAACTGTATAAGATACACTCTACACTGATTGATTACATTGATTACATTACAGCGACCATGAAACAGTGGCAAACCACTTTGCAGTTAAGCCATGATAAAGGAGAAATTATTATTCCTGGGACAAAAATTCAAATGGAGATATTCCAGGGTGACTCTGTCACAGCTGCTCTTTTGCCTTGCCCTTAACCCGTTAAGCTGACTAGTTAACAGATAAGGTCATGGCTATAATTTGGCTCCCAGAAAACAACAAAGTGTAAAGAATACTTCTTTTTGTAGATGATTTAAAACTGTATAGCTCATCAGATGTGGAACTGAAAGCACAACTGCAAGTGGTCAAAACTTTTTCAGATGATATAAGAATGTCATTTGGTCTTGATAAATGTGCAAAAGCAACCTTTAAGAATATAAGGTGAAAAATCAGATAAGAAGGCAAGAAATGTGGAAAATGCATAAATATAGTTGCAAATATAGACAACTCTTGGACCAACCTCATGTTGATCAGGATTGGATGCAGCAGTGGTTAAGGAGAGGTGAATTTAAATCAAAAGATGAAAGGTTAATATTGGCAGCCCAAGATAGTGGAGTATGTACTCCACACTGCACACACTGGTTTACAAAGTCCATTGAACATGTGGGAGAAACACAAATGTAAGTTTTGTAAAAGAGATTTGGAAACAGTTGCACACCCTGTTGTTTTTGTGACATACTAATGGCAGAAGGACTCTATACTGAAAGGCATAATATTGTGGCAAGACTGTTGCACTGGGGATTGTGCAAACATTATAATACTGAAGTAGCTGAAAACACTGGAAACATGAGCCACGAAGCATCTTAGAAAATGATGAAGTCTACATCACATTGGATCACCCATTACCAGCAGTTCAAAAGACAGATGTGAGAAAACCTGATATAGTGGTCCATGAAAAGAAGACAAAAGTAGTACTGATCATTGAAATTGCTATATCCAGTGATTACAATGTCTTGCATACAGGCAGACACAAAGTCATAAAATATCAGGATTTACAGGCAGAAATGAGAGCAATGTGGAAGAAAGATACCCAGACAGTTCCACTAGTAGTAGAAGCAACAAGTCTTATAAAAAAAAAATCTACAATCATATTTAGATATGTTACTCATACATGTAACTCCATATGAATCGTAAAAGGAGTCATAACTGGGCACATTACAAGTGCTGCAAAGAGCACTTCTGGCTAACATCAAAGACTGAAACAATACTAATTTCCTGAACTTTAATCGTACTTTGACTTAGGAATGGGGTAGATTCCCATCAATAGAAACCCAACAAACCTGGAGAAATTAAAATAAGAGGTATTCAGGGATAATATCTAGGCCAAGAACCAAAAATGTTAAGACACTTCTCTGATCACCCTGAGGCATTTATAGTGTTTTGTTATGTTACCAAGGCCCACTGATGCAGTGTCCTTGGCCTTAGAAAGTGCATTGAGGAGCTGTCCCCTGGTGATAGTTGATGGAGAAATTGTGGATGTCTATATTTATATGTATACATATATATATATATATATATATATATATATATATATATATATATATATATATTTATTTTATTATTTATTTTATTTATTTTACATTTGTTGACCGGGCTAGTCTGGCTGGATACATGTCCATTTTCAGCAGAGGCCCGAGGAGAAAAGCTCCACTAAATACTAAGTACATTACATAAAAAACCATTACTTCTAAGAAAAGCAAAATTTTAGAATTCAAAAAGACCATCCAGAGGGAAGGATAGTTTTAAAGAGAGACATATACACCATATGCAGTTCATTACATATTTGCATTACATATATGCAATTACTTATTAGCAATTTTACATAAATTATGCATAGTTAGAATTAGAACGGTTAAAAGAGGGGAGGAAGAGGCAAAAATAGATAAGAAGTGTGTATAGAAAAGGTTAATCAGGTGCATTGCAGGAACAAAGCCAATGGTTTAGGTAGAAAAGTTTAATTTTCTGTTTGAATAGAGGCAGGGATGTAGTCAAGGTAATGTCACTAGGTAAGAGATTCCAACTTCTACCTATAGTGTTAGTGAATAGAGAACCACCTGCTGTATTGTTTACCTTTATTGATTTTGTCATAATTTTACTAGAAGAGCGAAGTGAGTTGAGATTGTTGTAAGGGATTAGAAGTTGAGAGATTATAGGGGTGTTGTCAGGAAGGTGTAGTATGTTGTGGGCTATAGTGAGTTGAGGGATTATTAGGTAGTTTTGAAATTGAGCCAGCCAAGTTGTTTTAGGTTTATACAATGGTGGGTCCTAAAGGGGTTACCAGTGGCGAAGCGAGCTATGTTGTTATAACAGGTTGCAAGTTTATTAAGATTGATTTTTTTAAGGTTTGTATAAATGGGGGAAGCATATAGGAGAGTAGATAGGAGATGAGATTGAGCAATTTTGGTTCTAGTTGCTGGGGTTAGAAAAGGTTTGATGCGATATAGGGATCCAATTTTTTTGTTAACAGTCTTGATGGTGTTATTAATATGCTGATCGAAGGAAAGATTATTGTCAATGGTTATACCTAAG